>NW_020447431.1:998184-1088184 GCF_003343035.1 Apteryx rowi | reverse complement strand
GCACAATAGTGACTGCACGGTTCAAGGACGAATCTCTCATTTCAAGCCTAATTCTTTTTCATTACTGGCAACCTCTGTCATTCACATGTGCCAAATTGCTAGCCCAGAGCTGTTACTTGAACTCTTGATGCCTAACTGGCTATGGTGAAGAACCTTATATAAAAAAAAAATAAATCAGCATTATGTGGGAGCTCCCTAACAGTATAATTGCAGTTAGCTAATAATACTGTTTTAGCTGTCTACAACCTTAACTCCATTTTAGCAATTATATTTGCCAGGAAATTATTAATTCGGATTAGAGATTCTATTTGCAAAATGTGACTGAGGAGAATTTAAACATTGAGGTCTTTTCAACCAGCGAACAGACTATCTTTCATTTACTAGCACATCTGTTTGTTTCTGAGGACTTTTTCTGAATGAATTTCATTTTAATTCATGGATTTCCTGTGCAAAAATAATGCATATTGTCCCAAAACATAAGATGGATTGTTATAGTGGAAAATAAATGTTGTGAACAAATACATCCTGTTTGGTTCTAACATAGGCAGTGCCCAGAAGGATATATATGTGTGAAAGCTGGTAGAAACCCCAACTATGGCTACACAAGTTTTGACACCTTCAGTTGGGCTTTCCTGTCACTCTTTCGGCTAATGACTCAGGACTTCTGGGAGAACCTTTACCAGCTGGTAAGAAAGTTTTGTGAAGTAAAAAGTAAACTGTAGGTGACATACAAAATCATATAAACAGGCTTATTTGTACACGAGCAGAAATGTTAAGCTAACACCAAAGCATTATGTTGTTGCAGTAACAAAGAGAAATGGTTGAATAATATATTTATATAGATATGTTTTCTATTCCCTAGACACTGCGTGCTGCTGGGAAAACATACATGATATTTTTTGTTCTGGTGATTTTTCTGGGCTCTTTCTATCTGATCAACTTGATCCTGGCTGTGGTTGCCATGGCCTATGAAGAACAGAATCAAGCAACTATGGAAGAAGCAGAGCAGAAAGAAGCAGAATTTCAACAAATGCTGGAACAACTGAAAAAGCAACAAGAAGAAGCTCAGGTAATGATGGAAATTGTAATTTCTGAACACCCTTACTCTAGCAAGGATAATAAACTTTTATGAGATAGAATATGTTCATCATGCAATGAATTACAAAAAAAAAAAAATTGTCTCCTTTACCATGCAAGTTTTAGAAGTGGAACTATTAATAGCCAATAAAAATCAACACGTAAGTATCTTTAACCCAATGGCAAGGAAAGGAAGTTAATGGTACAGAAAAACATGCTACTATGTTCACCCAAAGGCTGTAAAAGTAAAATATTTCTGATAAAGGTGTCCTAGAAACCTGACTATAAGTACTCATAGTTCATAATGGTTTTTGGTTACAGTCTAGTGCTGTTACTTCTGGTTTATGGTCTCAGTGAGAATTTCCAGGCTTGCTGTGTTTAATAGTTCCTCTCCAATATTCAGAAAATAGAGTGCAGGATTGTAATCAATACTAAAGTGTTCTCTTAAGGTCCTATCCAACAAGATATTTAAGTATATCCCTAAATCAAGCACACTGAGCTCAATCAGACATTTATATATCCTTAGAATAGACTAAAAATATTTATTACAAAGGTGCTACTTCAGAATTCTTTTAAAGCAGTCTTTGTTTTCTTTGAAAAGAGAAGAAAATTATTTTACAGTTATATGAGAAAAAGCAATTTTAATAGATACTTATGTAGGAGCTTTTCTTATCTGAAACTAAAATATATGAAAGGTGTTATATGTTGTAATTCAGCTCTGTGGCCAGACTTCCTTCTAATTTCTGGACTCATTTTCTATTGATTTTCATGTGGTGTATAGTCATTTTTAACAGGACAATGTTTATAAAATGCTAGCAAATTAGAATCTTCTACAAAACTATAGTTTTGGTAGTTTTTACAGCTATTTTCACCAAATAAGAATGATTCTATAAAGAAAGTGGTAATAGAAAAGGAAACTCTCCATCTGATTCTTGAAAAGAAAGCTTTATGCATGACCTGTGAAATCTAATTAGCATATCTCTATTTTAGTCATTAAACCTTATCACTCCCAAATCACTAAAGAAAAGCAGAATCCTGCAAAATGCAAATAAAAAAAAGTTAAATATCAGCAAAGAATACATATTTTTAAACGATCTGATATTTTCATCCCTGAAAGTCACTAAACCACTGTTAATTAAATCAAAAGATATTGGGAGGCTATTCTAGACAGCAGAAACTGTGCTTGTGTGATTGCATATGCTGACAGAGAAGAAGCTGATCCAGAATGAGGAACAAAGGCAGAACAGAAAGAAACAGAAACTATGAGGAAGGTTGTATAAAGGCCATGGCAAGGCATCTTTTTTTTTTTTTTTAATGAATGACTACTCAACTGATTATGAGAAAATCAATGTTAAAATCAAGGTCTTGTGTGTGTGTGAGAGAATATTAGTAGAATGAGTGAATTACAAGGTGGAGTTGTTTTCTGAGACGGAAAAGAGTGGGGCACTCATCTTTTCACTCCCTTGATAGTGAACCTGCTCATCCACAAACCTAAGTTACAGAATTCCATCTGAACATGAGGAAAAACTTTTTCACTGTGAGGGTGACAGAGCACTGGAACAGGTTGCCCAGAGAGGTTGTGGAGTCTCCTTCCTTGGAGATATTCAAAACCTGCCTGGACGCAATCATGTGCAACGTGCTCTAGGTGACCCTGCTTGAGCTGGGGGGTTGGACTTAGATGATCTCCAGAGGTCCCTTCCAAACTCAACCATTCTGTGATTCTGTGATTCTTTGGGGTGCTCTACTTGTTTGTCTTTTGCTGTTAGTATTAGGAAGTAGACAGATGGTGACTCAGCATCTGGTCCCTTGGTCTGTGTTAGAAATTTGATAGCATTTTAAAGCTGATATTCTGAATCCTGTATGAAAAAATTTTGAGTATCACAGTTTTATTGATAAACATTTCAGAATCATTTTAATATTTAATAGTCCATTTATTAGAAAAGGTCTATATCTGGTCAATCTGTATAGCATGGGTTGTATATTGTGGCACACAAAGCCATTAATTCATATTATGAGTTGTCAAACTATCCTTTCCTGCTACAGAGACATATCCCATCATTCCTGGAATGTATTATATAGTATTATACAGTAGTAGAATATAGCATATAGAATATAGTATATAGCAGAAGTATTATATATTTTGCTGGAAAATTACTAGTCATCCTTATTATATAACTCCAGTTTTTGGCATTTTCTTACATCACCCTTTTTTATGAGCTCACAGAACTCTACCAGTTTCCCATATATAGTTTCCATTGCAGCATTTCACAGCCAGCTCCCAGACAGTTGTTTCTMAGGAGAGTATTGGATATGCTCTCAGTTCTTCCTTTATCTGATGACTAAATGAACCTGTTTTCCTAATGAACTAAATCAGGCAGCCTAACCACTGCAGTTGAAGGTACTGGTCCTCAATTTTGGAACTGTTCCCTGCTCCAGTAAGTCTTCTCATCTGTCTCCATCGCAGAATAAACCTAAATTTTTTATACCCTCTAGCAGCAGCAGCAGGCAATAAATTTACCTTTCTGTATTCATAGCAAAGATCTAGACTGCTGTTACAGTGGGAATTTGGGAAGAAGGAAGGGCTCGAAGACATGCCTAGAGAGTATGCCTGTTGCCAGTGAAGGTAGAAGGAAAGTGAGGAGAGTGTCCTCATTGTGAAGAGAGTGAAGAAAGGCTGAATTAAATTACTTGCAGGCTGCTAGTTGGATTACGATACATTAACTCACACAGTGGAAGTTAGGGACTAGTTCTTTCTATGAAAAGTCAGAAGGGATCAACAGAATTCTGTTGGAGTATAACGCTGGGCTTTCTCAAGAGAAAATGGGGAAGCAGGTCTGAAATATACAAAAAAGCCCCATGCTTATGATTTCCTGTCTACCTTAATTTTAGATCAGTGCCTTGTGCAGCAAGGCTTTAAGGAATGGTGTTGATATTGTACTGCTGAAGTTGATGTTTCAAGTGCTTATGCTACTAAACAACGGGGAGCTATATATCTCAGTAGCTTATCTTAAGTTTGTTTGTGTGTATTTGCCCACTGAAATGTTCCTAACAGGCAGTACTACCACAGTGATAATAAAAATAATCAATAGAAGCCTACAAAACTGTTCATATCTGGCATACTAAGAATACCATATTTTGTAACATGACAGGCAACAGCAGCAGTAGCAGCAGCATCAGTTGCATCAAGAGATTTCAGTGGTGTAGGGGGATTAGGAGAACTCTTAGAAAGTTCTTCAGAAGCATCAAAATTGAGCTCAAAGAGTGCTAAAGAAAGGAGAAACAGAAGGAAGAAAAGAAAACAGAAAGAACAGTCTGAAGCAGAGGACAAAGGAGATATTGATAAGCTTCCCAAGTCTGAATCAGAAGACAGTATCAGAAGGAAAAGTTTTCGCTTCTCCACGGAAGGAAGTCGACTGACATATGAAAAAAGGTTCACATCTCCCCACCAGGTACAGTACTCTCTCTTATTAAATCATGTACCTCTACTCTCATCTGGTTTTGATTGACATTACAGCAGCTTTACATATAGGAAGCTATGTAAAAGGTGAGTAAAGAAGAAAAAAGTGGTAAGAGCATTTCTGCTTGAACTTACTTGTAATTACTACACTCATCATTGTTTCAAACACTAGCCACATGCTTCTGCCAAGTTACCAGATCTGTTTGGACCCGTTCTGTTAGTAAAGGGATAGAAAGAACATACACAGGATAATTATAAACTTAATAAATAAAAAAACTAATTATAAACATTATAAAATGTATTTCTGAAGATGTATCTGGTAGACTGGAGAAAAAATGAGATGCATTTCATTAGTAGCATAGATTCATAAAAGTATATTTGCATCAGCCAATCACAGGTTCTCTGTTCTGGATCTATTCCAAAATTATATAAATTTGACCTTTTTAGCAGACCACATCATCAAAATGCCCTGAATAGGAAATTCCATGCTACCTTTAGTTTATGTTGCTTTCCTTAATTAACTTATTTAAATGGTAGATAAAGAGAAAAATTGCTCTCATACACAACAATAGAGACAAAATATATAGGGAACATTTAGTTTCGTATTTATAAGAATTTAGGCATACTTTTCTTTTTCATTAGAAATTCATTATACAAGACTGAGATTGTATCATTACAATCACAGAAAAAAGTAGGTTGTGAAGGACCTCTGGAAATCATGTAGTCCAACTGCTTCCTCAAAGCAAGTCTAACTTCAAAGCTCTACTCCCCTAAATCAAAGGATCTCTTCTGTGGCTTAAGGATACATTTGCATAGTTCACATTCTACAGACTATTACAGCATTCATAACAAAATCACTCTAAATGCATCACTTCAAAATGATCATGTCTGGTCTCAGCCAATAGATGATAATGAGCTACCTATGTATATCCGATATAATGTTTGTACCAAGTGTGTTAGTGTACAAACTGATATAAAATATGAGTTTTATCAGAAGAAATACTTCACACTGAAATATATACATTGAGGGGAGGACAGGTTAGTTTGAGACAAAGTATCAGTAATTAGTTAGTCAAGTAAATATAAGGGATGATGCCTGGTCTGAAAAAGACACATTTGCATTTCTGAGGAAGTGAAATAATGCTTATTATAATGAAGAAGAGTAGCCAGCTTATTCTCTGGATAAGAAGTAAAGAGTTAACAAGCAATGATTAAATCTATCTGAATTCCTTTGAGTAAAACAGTAAAAGAATATTTCTGATTTATTGAAAGGTATTATTAGTTTTGGGCCAAAGCTTCTCCAAAAATCTTTCATTATTTGCAGTAGGCTTTGAGTCAGGCTGATACAAAGGTGTTGCAGCTAAGGATCTCATTTTAGACTGCACAGTTATCCTTGAGTTAGATATATATATATAAGCATCCTACTGCATAGATTAGGATGGTGAGTGACTTTTCCACACTAAAGAAAAGAGTCACTGACAAACTCTGAGCAGAAGGGAATTTCTGACCACTAGTCCTGTGCTTTAAGTACTAAATAATATGCTTCTCTATTGTTAGTCTTATTTTTCTGATGCTATCTTATATACATCTGGTGAAGAGACTGATTAAAGAAGATATTATGTTTATATTAAACGTGTTTATTGGTGTACAGATTGATGTAGAATTAAAGGATCAGCAGAAAAAGTACTTGGTACAGAAACAGGTATACTAAGGCAGGGAGATTTGAAACAAAGCCTAAATAGATAATATAAATTTGCTTTAGATTTATTAACACACAGTCAAACATTGTTGCATGTATTTGCTCATATTCTGAAACTTTCAGAGAGTTTTCATCCTGTCAGTTTTCACAAAGAACTATTACAAGCTTTAACAAGCTTTAAAAAGTAAGTCATTTCAAATTACTTTTGATAACATTAATATTAAATATGAATTCATCTTGCAGGATGAATAATTAAAACTCATTAAAACCAAGTGAAAACAACATATACAATGTGTACAGTGTATGCAACACGTATATATCTTAGATTTGAAATAAAGCAAGGAAATGGTACCATAGACAATGAAATAGCTCATCTTGAGAAGTCATGAATTACACAGCAGAAAAGAAATAAGGGACCATCTGAAATTCATGTATGCAGAGAGACATGTATCAAGCAAATAATGTAAATGGTAATAATTCGCAGAATTAAAGACAGGCTTGGTAATTGGTTTTGCAATTGTAAAAATACTTTGGGAAAAGGTTGCCTGTATATGACTGAAACACAACTGAGCTGCCACCAGAATGTGATGAGTGGAAGGATGCTGCCCAATAGAATCGGTAAAGGAAGGACTGGTTTATCTTTTTAGTTATGCAGTTAGCTCCTTAGTGAAGCAGGGTAGCAGGGCATGAAAGAGTAGGATAGCATGGTAAGGGGAGATAATCTGCCCAGTAGCAGATTTTATTCTCTGATACAATATTCCATGTGAAAATGAATGATGCAGCCTGCTGAAAAGCCAAGCTTTCCTTTCTGTTCTTACTTGCCAGGAACATGAAGGCATATATATTTCTGCCTCTCCATGTGTTAGAATTGCAGCCATTTTGGCTTATATCTTTTGTCTAAACCCAGCAGGGGCTTTCAAAGTAGGCATTACTCCTCTTAAATTCCTAAGGGGCCTGATCCATTTAGGTGTGCTCAGAGCACGATAATACATACTGGAAGAATTGGGCAACACACAAAACATAGCAACCATGGAAACATTCACTAAAAAACAAGAGTAGCGGTGGTAGTCAGCTGAAACCTGGTAAGTATGTGATTTTTTGAAGGACTGTAGGTTAGCCAAGTGCATTTACAAAGAAATAGCAAAAGGCACATTAATTAGGTTACTGTTTTGTCAGGTATCAATGTCATGCTCTATAGATACTAGAGGTTTTCAAGAAAAAGTTATTTTTGAGCATAAGAAAAACAGCACTTTTTCCCAGCCTAGTTTACATAAATAGGTTATCAGAACCATTTGGCTGATATTCTTCAAGTAACTCAGCCTGAGGCTCATAGCTGGCATAGAAAATTTCAGCCCAAATTATTAAAATTTGGTATAGCTGTAAGAACAGAGGACTACATCTCATAATATCTCATAATAGGAAACACTTGCCAGCCTTTAAAATAGGCAGTACTACCCATTCAGCATACATGTTTATGTATGTATATATCTGGGTACAGATATGTATGTACAGATGGTATGGATATATATGTATTGATATACACATATATTCAGATGGCTTGGTTCTCAAAGTATTTACATAGACTTTTATATATTTTAATGAAGCTTTCGCTTTCACTTTGTTTGGGGATAAAAACACTGTTATTGCATATAAGTGCTTTCCACCTGCAAAACTAGTGAACAAGCATCTCAAACCAGGTTCTTAAGGTACCATGATGCAAAGATTTGTACAAAGGCAGGGTTGGAGAAATCTTAATGCAGTGTTTCTTTTTCCCACAATTAGTACTCATTTTATTTATTCATGAATGCTGTTAATAAAATATGTAGCAAGGGAGAAGATTCCATTAAGCAACTTCTACTGTAATTAATAGATGAATTACCAACAACCACTGATTTATTTTTCTTGTTTGTAAGAGGATATCTTTAGGTAACTGTGTCTCTGGTGAATGCTTGCTTTGAGCTGCCTGATGGCCAAGTGGCACCTTCTGGTAGGTGTGCAGCCTGCTATTGCCCCAAGTGCTGTGCTCAAGAGTACTACTAGTCATGCTCACACTGTACCTCCAGAGCTTCCCCAAGCTGTTGTCTCTGTCTTCTAGCTTTAGAGTACTGCTTATGTTGTTCCCGCACCATTGAGCCTGTTGTGAAGAGGACAGATAAGTTCTTTGCATGAATTTAGTTAGACTGAATTTAATACCAACCCTAACACCACTTCCGTCTCTAGCAAATAGAATGAGAAAGAGTGAGCAGTGAGCCTTATGAGTTGGCATCCCTGGGCCTCTAAGGGATGAAGAAAGGAAGAAAACTAAAAAGATTTTTAGGTCTGCCCTCTAATGAGAGAAGGAGTAAAAGAAGAATACCTGCAAAATCACGATAGTGATTGCAAAATCACGATAGTGATGTTGAGAACTCTTCCCTCCAGTGCTTTTATGGGTCCATACCAATTCGATCTGCATTCTTTGCTCTAAACTCCCTAACCTGACTTATGTCTCCTGCACTCCTTTTCTTTAGTCCTACTACATAACACGAAAGAGAATTTTCCCCCTTTAGTACAGGCTAGCTCTAAGCAGACTGATACTATTTAGAAAAAAAGTAACTATCCTTCCTCTTCAGCATAGTAACTACTCTTATAAAAAACCCAAGCCTTTCCATTATCTTACAACTTCAGTACTAATGCTGTTTTGTTTAGTTTTTTTTTTAATCTCTTGCAGTCTTTGCTAAGCATTCGTGGTTCCCTGTTCTCACCAAGGCGCAACAGCAAAACAAGCATTTTCAGTTTCAGAGGACGAGCAAAGGATATAGGATCAGAAAATGACTTTGCTGATGATGAGCACAGCACTCTGGAAGACAATGAGAGCAGAAGAGATTCTCTCTTTGTTCCAAATCGACACGGAGAACGGCGCAACAGTAATATTAGTCAAGCTAGTATATCATCCAGAATGATACCAGCCCTTCCAGCAAATGGGAAGATGCACAGCACTGTGGATTGCAATGGAGTGGTTTCCTTAGTTGGAGGACCTTCAACTCTAACTTCACCTACTGGACAGCTTCTACCAGAGGTAATTATAAGTAAACCAGTAATTATTAAAATTTGGTTCAGAAATTTTTCATACTGCTCACATCTGTATACCTCATGATTTCTTACAGCTGTAAGAAATAATTTCAATAACTTGCAATAGTTTTTAAACAACAGAACATAAGGCAAAAAAATGTCCTCAAGTTCCTATGGCTGAGCCTCAC
This sequence comes from Apteryx rowi, assembly GCF_003343035.1. NCBI lineage: Eukaryota > Metazoa > Chordata > Aves > Apterygiformes > Apterygidae > Apteryx > Apteryx rowi. The sequence continues at coordinate 1,078,715 of NW_020447431.1, read as the reverse complement.
TCAAGTATTATAGTCTCCTACATGCATTGCCTTCAGCAAGATACATAGTTTTACCTCAACAAAGGTAGACATCTGATAAATAACTAAAGATATAACTCAGTAGAAACATATAGAAAAACACCTGCAAAATGAAGTAGGACCCAATGACTGCTCCCATGATAGTTAACGGAAATAGCCCTTACAGAATTAAGTCAAAGATTTTTTTTGCCATAATTTTCATGAAAAAAACATGTACAGTTTCTATGTATCTTTGCAAATATATTATGTTTCAGTGAAAGTTGCAGACTTCTGTAAGCTATGTTCTTTCAAAGTGTTACTAAAGCAAGCTTTTACATACATGATAATATTTAATATGGATTCAATATGGTACTTTGGTGGCTATAATATCACTGTATTCAACCTGAAAAGATATTTTCATTATAAAAAAGTATTGAGAATTCATTACTACTATTATGTATTTCTTCTTTTTATTTTTGTGTTTCTCTCCTATCTTGATATAGATCTTCAGACCACAAATTCAGATTACCTTAGAGTTTATGCATATATAGTTGTATTTCAGAAATATGTTCATTTAAAAAAGATTCACCATTTAAGTCAAGAGTCTTCTCTAAGGAAATAGTACTAGTGACTGCTTGTAAGGGGCTTTTCATCTTCACACTAAGCTAATCTTTAAATCCCTTATGAGTTCTGCAAGTATCATTATTCTTTTTCTGGATGGGGAGAGAATAATGAAAAAAGAACGAGTGGTTTTCATGAATGACAGAATCAGTGAGAGAGCAGGAACCAAGATTTAGGAATAATCTAATCCCCCTCCTGTGTTCAAATCACTAGGCCATATTCCAGAGGAAAAGCAAAGCAACTGTAAGGACACTCACATGCTACAGAATAGTAGCGTGTAAAGGCACTTTTAAAACAGAGCTGGATATTTTTGCTTTGAAGAGGTAATTAGAAGCTGTACAAAACACAGGGGAAAATGTAAAATGACTTACATGTTTATTCCAAGAATATATAACAAATTCTGTATGAGATTTGTGGTTGGTGAGAATTAGGTAGATGAAATATTAAATAGGATGTGATTTTTTTCTTATTCATGTTAAAGTTCTATAAAAAGTTAAAAATTTTCCAAAGACGCTCATCAGGTTAGGAATGCGGTACACAGTATAATTAATTCCTGCTTTAATTAATTCCTAGAGTTATATTCATATTTCTTGTATTAGAATTACTTTCTTAAATAATAGTTCTTTCTGTACTAGCACTTTAATTATATAACATGGCTAGCTGCTGGAAATCAAGGTAACAGGTTTCAACTTTGATCATTTTTTCTTGAAAGAATACTAATAATCACTTGTAAAAAGATAGCTAGAAAAATTTTGTTCACTCTTAAACACTTAAATGAATACCACCTTTGGCCCCACATTGCTTTGGTAATGTGTCTTTCAGTTGTCTGCCTGTAGCACTGTACAAAATTTCCACTGAGATCCTCAGTAAAGATCAAACAAACTCCTATGGGGACAGAAACCTGCAGCGTGTAAGGAAAGTCTAATATGCTATACAAACACAATTCTGACTGTCACTACACACTTACATGGTAAATATTGTTAATCAGATGTTTAAAATGATGGTTTAATTCCTGAGTATTTCATTTACAGGGCACCACTACAGAAACAGAAATAAGAAAAAGAAGACTGAGTTCTTATCAAATTTCCATGGAAATGCTGGAAGATTCTGCTGCAAGACAAAGAGCAATGAGTATAGCCAGTATACTTACAAATACAATGGAGGGTAAGTGATGCATTTCTTCTGACAGGCAGTTCATTAAATTTCTGTTAACTACACATAAAGTGCAATTATTTACATAATTTCCTTTGTAAATGTAAAACTGGACAGGTGAAATCTCTGAAGAACTACAAAAGGCTTTTGAGCTTTTCTTAAAACATTTTGCCCATTCTAAATGCTTAAAAATTCAGTTTCAATGACACTTTTCAAAACACTACTCTAGTGAGTGGACTAACAGAGTAAGAGAATCAAAATGACCATAGCTGAGGAAAGGCCATGGCCCAAAACAGAGAAGATGATAGGTATTTTCTTCCTAAAACAGATCAATGGAAAAAACAAAATAAGGTACAGAGGAACTGTTATGATACTGGTAGCGATGTCCTAAAACTGTCCTTTCCCTTACACTTAAAATCCGGGGACAGACAACAGGAGATTGGAATGAAAAGGTTTTAAAAGGAACAAACAACTGTAATCCTCCCGTGCTGACTTTCTTAGGCATTACTGGGCAAGTATAACAAGCATTAAAAAAACTGTACTTACTGAAAATGAAAAACATACATTGTTACAATTAAGTGTTTTGCTGATTTAGTGCAAACTGAGTACACTCACACTTCATAAATACACCATTTATATATTTTTATATGTTTAAAAGATTCACTGGATGTAATCACTGGATTACATTTTCAGAAATGTGATTATTCCACCCAATCCATATATTCTTTCAGAAGAACTGTCATCATCATGGTTTTTAAAGATTTTAGAAAACGTTCACTACTTACTGATACCCTTTTCTGCCAGGAGGCCTCCACCTTGCTGTAATGAGAAGGCTTGTATGTTCCAACGACTTTGAGAGCTTTGGCAATTGACCTTTAACTTCCCGCATTTCCATCTGTATGGGACAACATTAGAGACAAAAATCAACCCACTGGTCTTCAAGGTGCAGGGTTGAGCACTATGCCAATAATCCTTATCATAATAATCCTTATTAGCAAAAACTGTAAAACAGCATGTTTGCTGTTTTAGCTAAAACACCCATGAGCGTTATGATGATGGAGGCCTCCCTGTGCCTTTGGGATGTCTGAAAACTGTAAAATAATTTCAGATTTGGGTTGATGCCACTATGTAGGAACTTCCTCGGAAGTGGGTCAATTTCTATATGTATTTTGCAGTCTAAATACTTTTCACTTAAACGAATATCTGTCGTCTTTCTGAGCTGTTCTCAAACACCCCATCAGGTAGGTAGGATCATACATTGGCCATTCATCCTTGCTATTATTAACTACTTAGAAAGTTCTTTTGTAACTCTGACCACTTTGACAGTGAAATGGAAGAAAAAATATTTTTTTAAGATTCTAATTGAGACGAGAGTCTAATACAGTTGTTCTGTTTCTCAATTCATAGATATATTGCAAACACATAAAACATTTTCAAGCAAGGTCAAATGATCCCCTTTAAAATGCGAATGTGTGCATTATATATATTAAAAAGTATTGATTCAAATAAAGAATGTTATGTATGCACACTGAAAGAGTCATTTATCTAGCATGATATACCCGTGGTTCACTGTAGTAGCAAATACAATACTTTTTGTAGCTCATATCAAACTATGTATGCATGTTATATGGATAATAAAATGTTCTATTTTATGAAGCTTATACAAATTCAAATGTGCATATTGATGGTGGAGTAATGCTAACTTTCACTATCCAAAATTGAGGCATCTGTTACAAATCAACTAATCTAAACTAATTGTCCAGACTCCCCCTATTCTCAATGGAAGGACACACTTTTTTCTCTCTTAAGATAGATTTTTGAGAAGAATCACTCTTCAGAGATACCTGTCACTCTCCATTGGTCACAGAGGAGCTTAGATAGACTAGGTGCTTAACTTTTAGATAGCTAAACTTGGTGAGGCAAATCACACTTTAGTGTGCATTGTTTATTTAAATGATGTATTATTTGTACGTATTTTAAACAAACACTTCTGGATGTTATAATTGGAATATTGATTATTTGTTAATTGTTTCTATTTTTTACAGAACTTGAAGAATCCAGACAGAAATGTCCACCTTGCTGGTACAGATTTGCAAACACTTTCTTGATCTGGGACTGCTGGAGCCCATGGTTGAAAGTAAAACACGTTGTCAATTTAGTCGTGATGGATCCCTTTGTCGATCTGGCCATTACTATCTGCATTGTTCTAAACACCTTGTTCATGGCCATGGAGCACTATCCAATGACCGAGCAGTTTAGCAGCGTCCTTTCTGTGGGGAACCTGGTAAGCTGTTTGTCACGTAGTACTTGGTTTAAGAGTAACCTTTTCTAAAAGAAAATATGTGTAAATACATTGCATTTGTTTTAAATTCATTCCAGATTTTTTTTCGCTCAGTTTAGAAACTGCATATATGATTTTTGTAGATAAAGTGATCTTTATTGGAGCCAATATTGGCCTTTAACTTTTATGAATCTAGTTTATAACTGCTATAATGAAATAACTGAATACTTTCGGAAGTGCATTCATCACTTGATTGTCAGATTTCTTGAGGCCTATCTTAGGTTTTGTCTTTAAAAAAGTTACAGTAGGTTATCTAATTTTTACCACGGTGCTGATATTCCATCATAGAAAATATTTTTCTTATGTAATAAACTGATGAAATATTCAACTGCCAGGATTCCTCTTTGAATTTTTTTCAGTTACATTATATGAAAGTACATTCCCAAGAAAAGCATATTTCTTGTGAGTCCCTACCACTTTAGGTAACTGAAAAATACTTATTAAACTAGAAGAGTATTTTTTATTCTGTAATAAAAAGCACCTAGTATTTATTAGTTTATCAATGATTCTATCCCCAATGTTAACCTGATCCAGGGATATATCTATTTCCTTTTCTGAGCAGATACCAAGAAAATCCACATGTGGAATAATCACATAAATATTATGGTCTGATTCACTCACTTCCGATGCTCAGGAAGCAGAGGACTCAACCTCACAAGTGTTTGTTTCAGAGGAGGGCTCACATGTTTTTGATTTTTCGCCAGCTCACATTACTACAGAAAGTTTACACAAGACAGGAGTGGACTGATTCACCAATATGCAATCCTGAGAACAAAAACCAACCAAGTGTGCTGAACTAATCACTTAGAAAGATTAGTGTTGAAAAGTCAGCTACTATTCAAATTATGCAATAATAGATTTCTCAGTCTCTCAAACAGATTATGTTTTGAAGAGTCGAAACATTTTCCTTAGCTTATACATATCAGTAATACATCTTTCTATAACTCTTTAAAACAGAACTAAAATAAAAGTAGTATTCTTGTGTGCATACTGCTCTTGTGTGAATTACAGTTTCCTTTCTCCTGGACAAATATTTAATCACTGGCATATTCTTATATTCATCACAGATTCTAGAATATTGTATTTTAATATGTCAGTCTCTCATACTAATATTAGGACGATCTCTCTGTTTACACTTCCAAGGTCTTCTGCTCTTCCCCATCTCATGTTTTGCTTTTTTTTAATCCTAAACTAGCAACAGTCATACTTTAAGCTATCCTTTGTAACAATCCAGTATCCTTAATTAGGGCTGCATACATGCAGTGAATACTATCCCTGCTGGTTTCAATTAAATTCTCTGTTCCTCACTGTATTAATCTATTAACCTTAATTTGATAGTTTGCATCCAAAATATGTTAAGTTACTCTTTGCTTGTGACATCATGGTCTGTTTGAAGATAAATTAAATATGACAAATATGATTGTTCTTTTGTGTAGCATTTTAATGAGAAGGAATAAATAGTTCTAAAACACAATGATTCATTTCCAAAATACTAAAATTTATTCAGAATTCAAAACTTCTCAGTAATTATAACAAAACTTGAATTTACTTCTGCTACGATGTACTACTATCTTTGTGTTTTTGGGGATGCAGTTAAGCTCAAGAAAAAGTAGTTTGTGGACAACACAGGTTATTTTGGGATGGCAATATTTTAAAATGAAATGTTTTTCATTATTTTTTCAATTAATTTGTCCAATATTATGACAGTTTTGTCCAGAAAAATATTCTTTGTTGAAATGTCTTTACGACACAGCAATACCTATCACATCCTTCTGATTATGCGATAGCACCTCTCATATCTCAATTTAATGGTGTAATGTTTCTCACTACATTTCTAATTTCTCAAAAGTATACACTTTTTAAAAGGTTGGTATTTACACTTTGACAATGGTGAATGTTTTCACATTACAGCTACTTCCTAATATGCTTAAATTAAAAGCTTATCAGAAGTCTAGTTAGATAGTGTTGTGAAAGGTTAGCTCTGCTTCCATAAAACTAGCTACAGGAGGACTGAGAACAAGCTGGCTAATGAACCATCACAAGGCAGTGGAGGAAAACATCAGTTTTCATTAGCAGGTACTTGGTTTGTCTAAGATATCCTTTGAGTGTTCTGCAGAACATTCATATGTTTTTAGTGGTATTGCATTATGCTCCAAACAGCTCTTAATTATGCTGCACAACCCACTGATCACTACTCACTGCAGGTGTGATGTTGGGTGAAATCATGGACATTCAGAAATGAAGGGGCGTTGATCATTTCACGTTTGACACTTTCAAATATTTCAAAGAACATTATCACCATCAAACGGAAATAGCTATCATGAAGAATCGTAGCTGTGCTGCACCTAAGGATCGAATCCTCTCTATATTTTCCCTAAAAGCCCGGTGCAAGAAGCTCCAACTTCCCCAGCCTGTTCCACCCACGCACTTCAATTCTGACCTGAAGAGCCCACTTAGAGTCTGTATTAACATTTCGGCTTAGACTGTGAGCAAGGATGCAAATTACTGTCAAGTCTTGTTTTGCTTTAGTGGAATTATCCTCTAGGAACTGGACTAAAAACACCAGATCAGATCACATCAGCTGCTGGATGGATAGTAGATGATAAGACATTTAGTCACATATGAACTGGAGCTGAGCTGCTGACGGGTGAATGTCTTAGCAGAGGTTTATCAAACTTCTGCCCTCCTGTGTCTGTATTGGTTTAGTAATTTGCTTTTAATTACTGAGTTTCTGTTTATAGAAATGTTTAGATGCTATTTAGAGAAAACAATCAGATGTTTTACATAGTAACAGGTACAAGTAACAGGTAACAGAACTCCAACTGGATTATAAAAATTTGCTCAAATATGTTTCTCAAAACAATTCAACTAACTAATTACATTTTGTTTTAGGTATTCACTGGTATATTCACAGCAGAAATGGTACTAAAGATAATTGCCATGGACCCTTATTACTATTTCCAAGAAGGCTGGAATATTTTCGATGGTATTATTGTTAGCCTTAGTTTAATGGAGCTTGGTCTTGCAAATGTTGAAGGATTATCAGTTCTTCGGTCATTCAGATTGGTAAATACCTTGATAATTAAATATTTGCATGCAATTATATCACTGACAAAATTGTGGTGACATATGTAATAACTGCCAGTGTTGTAGAGATGTATTATATACCTATATGGCTCACACTATTTTTCATATATGCCTAAATTGAAAGTCACAAGTACAGGTGGTAATTGAGATCCTTTGATATCCGTTGATACCAAATTATTCTACTGATACCCTATCCTACTGATATCATTTGCCAGCATAAGACTAACTGCTATCTTTTGAGAATTTTTAAAATTTTAGCTATACAGATTTTTTTAAGACACATCAAAGCTGCATATCTGTAGAATGTATATATATTGCCAACAGCGAATAGAATCAAAAAATTTTTAAATTCTTTATCTTATGAACATTATTTGTGTTGCCTGTAATGTTCCTATATATCATCCCAATTCACAACATTTATTTTAATGGGCACTGAGAATAAATATTTAGTAATTCCATTAGATATAATAGAGTCATAACAACCTGACTTTAGGATGAGATCACTTAAATAAAAATATCACTGAGCTTTTAATAGAAATGTCTTTTTTAATAGCAATTAGTATTCTAACTATACTAATTTATAGGTATGTAGAGTCATGATTTAAAAGTCCATAACACTAATAGTTATCACATTACCTGAAATCCTATGATATTTCTTAATATATAGAACAGGAAGTAGTTATTTAGTTTGATGGCACCAGTTGCCATGGTACCCAAGTTCACACACCATAGCTTGGTTACTGAGCACTATTTTTAAGTCAATGTTTATGCTTTGAAAGGGCATGACAATATCAACATCAAATTATTACTTTAAAAATCATTTTCTGAGTAAGCCTGTAAGACCTAATGTGGTGCTGAGGGAAATGTAGAGCCAAGCAAGCACAGAAGGAGTAGTAAATGTCTATATGTCTATACGTCTGTAAGAATTGTGCAGTCATCTGTAAGTGGATGTTTAAAATTATCAAAAACAAATGCGGTAAATTGCCAAACTCAAACAAAACATATATTCTTTCTCTATGTGCATCACTAAATGCTGATCACTGCAATTTAGGCAAATAGCAAGCTCCGTGCTCTCTGTCTTCCATTAAAAATACACTCTTCCTAGTGAAGAACAAATTAATCTACAGAAACTCATATGCTCTGCTAAACTCATTGGACCTAGCTTCGTTTTGATCAGATTTGATTATCTAGAGCACACATCTGCCCAAGTTACTAGAATAAACTGCCACTCACAAGAGATTCAGTAGGTCTTGGTATGAGACTTATTTGTTCCTAGCATGCTTTTATAAGCAACAAAATACTTAATGTTGATATTTAAATGTTCATAATTGGCTTCTGATAAGTAAAATGAACAATGTAGTTCATATTGTTTTCAGTACAGTACACTGAAGACATCACTAACTAGAAGCTCTCCAAAAAGGTCTCTGGAAAACTCTCAGGAAGAATAACTACTATAGGTGTGAACAGCCTTAGATGTTTGGCTTAAAATATGTATATCAGGAACAGCAAGGGAAAAGAAGCAACTCTGCCGTATGGTATCTCAGATAAGTGGACTCAAATTCATTTATACAGTTTGCTGAACTGAACCCTTAGTTTCTTTTGTCAGAGCAGAAGGCTGACTAGCAGTATAAGAATTTTCAAAGTGATTCGGATATCCTAGGAGATGGACCAATACGCTCTACAGCACTCTATGTTTCTAGATCTTTTCAGAAGACAAAAATGGTACCAAGCAGGACAGTAACAGAAGGCATAGATTATGCATTTACCTCTCAAGTGCTGTTTTATGTCCTCCTCAAGGCTTACACAACTATCTGAATTTCCTAAAATGGGGTATCTTAAAATAGTTAAAATATTATACACCTAAAATGCTGTCACTGCTTCTAGCACATGATATGGTCAAATATCCTGTTGTTGTCTGTCCTTTCTTACTGATTTCTGAGACTTAAATTGTGAAGAGTCTCCATATGGTTCTAAATTTACTGAAGACAGACAACAGCCAAAGAAAGTATGTGTAATTAACATAATAAAAGATATTTGCAAAACAGAATTTTTCATAAAGAATGATACAAGATACATTCAGAACTCCAGTAAAACTAATGCTCATGATTCTTCTGCATTTTTGTTTTGCAGCTTCGTGTTTTCAAATTGGCAAAATCTTGGCCAACTCTAAATATGCTGATTAAGATTATTGGCAACTCAGTGGGGGCTTTGGGGAATTTGACCCTGGTGCTGGCCATCATTGTCTTCATTTTTGCTGTGGTTGGGATGCAGCTGTTTGGGAAAAGCTACAAGGAATGTGTCTGCAAGATCTCCAATGACTGTGTACTCCCACGCTGGCACATGCATGACTTTTTCCACTCTTTCTTGATTGTATTCCGAGTGCTGTGTGGAGAATGGATAGAGACAATGTGGGACTGCATGGAGGTTGCAGGCCAAACCATGTGCCTTATTGTGTTCATGCTGGTCATGGTGATCGGCAACCTAGTGGTATGTGAAGAACATTTTTGAATATTAATTCCGATGTGAAAATAGACATAATAATTTACAGCTAGGCAATGAGAAAGTTTGTCATGCTTCTCTTTGGAAGAAGAAAACATCTGCCTTCCCCTCTCACCCTTCTCACTCATTTCCGTACATTGAAGTACTCTCACTACGGGTCCAGATATTTAGGAATATGCCAAACTGTCACATCAAACACCCTGTTATGGGAGTGTTGCAGCTAATTTAGAGGTGCTGTTTAAAACCAGATGTCACCTAAACTACTCTTGAAATAATAACACTTATGTATCAGCTTATGCCAAGCCTCCTGTCTGAAGGAAAAATCGAATCGACTTTCTTACACTTAACAGATAATGTTGACACATAAAACTTCTGACTTAATAAAAATAAAGTGCAATGCAGTTGTTCTTATATAGCATATCTTGAATTTAAGTATTTCATTTTTTAGCCTGTTTAGGTATAAAAAACAAAAACCAAATCCCTACAGAATGATTGGGCTACCATCCTAAAAGTGTATTTACAAGCTTCTAATTCAAAATTATATAAAAATTTTTATAGAAAATTTTTAATTCAAGCTGGTAAGTTAATTTGCCTAATCTCCACTTGATATATATTGAATTGGTGAGATAAGAACTTTTTAGAAATCAGGATTATAATTGGAATGCAGCATTTACATTTTCACTTTTCACTTAGTTTTTAAGTTTCTTTTTACTGCTAATCTTTGCAATTCACTTTGAGATGCCTAGAAATTGTATTTCATTAACTGTCAAAATTCTCTTCATTTAGTGATATATTTTAACGTGATTTAAATTTTTATAAAATAGAATTCAACATGCTTGTGTCCCGATTGTTTAGAGGACATTGCAATCTTGACATTAGATTAGCAGAAATGTGCAGAGCCTCAGAAAGCTAATTATGATACAATAACCTGCTCTTTTTTTTTAATATTCRCTTCTGCATAGGAATACTGTTTGAGATTCATATTGCCTCTTCCCTTCTTCTAAGTATCTGTAACTTCAGGGTTTTTCTGGAATTGTGAAAGTCTGCAGAATTAAATTGTGTATAGAGTAGAAGTGAGAGGTCTAATACATTTAACTATGGGGATGTATATTTGAAGTAGGATTTGAGGGTTGAGAATTTTTTGTTTTGTAGTTTTCTTGAAATTACATCAGTATGTCTGAGAACAAAATTTCAGTCCATTGTTTTTCTTAGATTTTGTGGAATTTTGTTCACTAGGACGTAGGTTGTCTTGCCATTTTGCTGTATCATGACAGCTTTTGATGGCTGGTGGCCTCCACTTAGTCCAAAGATATGAAAGACTGTGTTGCAGTCTTTGAAATCATTTACCAATCCAGCCCTTCAAAAAGTGTAATTTTATACCAGATCATCATATATCAGACTGAGAGTATGAAGTGACCCATTGCTTGTAAGCTTCAGTGAAATAGCTACAGTCTATAAGAAAAGACATTTTAAAAAAACAATAATGATGTTTGATTTTTCAGACAATAAACCACAGTTCTCAGGCAATACTGGTGTTAGTGTCAGTGAACTGCTGACAAATGAAGAAGTCCATTCTGATTTTAAATTCCTATATAATAAAAAAAGTATTTAAATTTTTGTCAAGGGAAAAAAGGAGAGAAAATACAATTTTAAATAATATAATATAATTATAATTATGAAGATTAAAGGGTAAAATTCATTTTAAAATATTTCTTTTATCCTTTTATGGCAGCCTTATAGAATTTAATATAAGATCACAGAATTAATAGAAAATCACAGTCTTATGCTATAATCTTCCAAAGAATAGATAGAAAATGTAAGTAGGTTATTATAACATTAACTGATACAGGTTTTTAAAATATCTGCATCCTAGAAAACTATCTCATTTTTATAGGATGATGTTTATTTAATTCTACTTAAACTCCAAGTGATTTCACTAGGAGATTTAGAAAGGAGTCTTTCAAACCTCTGATGAATGTGGCTATCTAGAATTTTGTAACTTTTTTTATAACTTAAAAAAAAGTAACTTTTGTAACTTTAATTATTTTAGAGTCCAAAAAACCATGCTGCTTCAGGGAAAGATCAAAGAGTTACATTGTTTAGGTATTAGCTTGTCTGTTTTCATCTTCTGAGTGACTACTGATCAAAACTAGTATGGACAAGCTTTGCAATTTAAGGTGCTACATAGTTGTCTGAAATTAGTGAATGTTGTTTTTCAAAACAAATAATGTGTGCAATTTTAATTTGACAGTATCCCGTAAAAATACTCACTTCTTATATGTATGTATTTACTATACAGCTGTATTCTCTCATCTTTTAGGTACTGAACCTGTTTCTGGCCTTGCTGCTGAGCTCGTTTAGTTCAGACAACCTTGCTGCTACGGACGATGATAATGAAATGAACAATCTGCAGATTGCTGTGGCAAGGATTCAGAAGGGCATAGATTATGTGAAAAGAAAAATACAGGAATTCATCCAAAAAGCCTTTGTTAGAAAGCAGAAAGCTTTAGAAGAAATCAAAGCTCTTGAAGAGCTAAACAACAAGAAAGACAGCTGCATTTCCAACCATACTGTAGTTGAAATAAGCAAAGATCTTAATTGTGTTAGAGATGGGAATGGAACCACCAGTGGTGTAGGCACAGGCAGCAGTGTGGAGAAATATGTCATCGATGAAAATGATTACATGTCATTCATCAACAATCCAGGCCTCACCGTGACAGTGCCCATTGCGGTGGGAGAATCAGATTTTGAAAATCTGAACACAGAAGAATTTAGCAGCGAATCTGATATGGAAGAAAGCAAAGAGGTAGGACTTTATATCTTAACCTTTATGCCTTATATTGTAGTCATGCATTTATGTATTCGTTAATTTTACTTCTAGTATTGTTTAAAAGACTGTCTTATCCCATGTAAATATCCTATAATTTTATATTCTATTATTTTTGTAAATATAATTCAAGAAAAATGGTTTGATAATTTACCCTATGTGATGGTACACTAAGGGTCCTTAGATTTCACACGTTTATATTCTGTTTATTATCATTTGGAAAATGTTTCATTTTAAATATGGTTATTTCTTTCACAGTATGAGAGATTTTAGGACTTGCACACATTTCATAAAGCATCCTTTCTGTAGTATTTAGAACATGATCAGGATTTATGGCATGAGAGTATTGCAGAAGGCTAAGAGTATATAGCTTTGCATATGTAATCAAATATAAATAGAAAAAAAATTGTATTTTTCTATATTTAGGGTAGTTCTAAAAAATGAACCCTGAGACATCGTGAATCAATTATCTAAAAAGTGTTGTGGGCAATATTCATGTAGATTTGGGGTCCAGGGACTATGGCTGGCTGACATGAAGTAATCCAGATACCAACAATGTCATGGTAAAGCAGTACCTCAAGAAGTTATGCTGCAGAGCAGAGAAACTACATCTTGTAGTGTATATGTATGTGGAAACAGTTTATTTGAAAGCCTTATGCTATTGTTATTGTATAAAGAGACAGAAGTTGGTCTAAAAAACAAGAAGCCAGGTGCCTCAAAATATAAGTGGCTCACACACCAGAAGTGAACATGCACAGGTGATAATGGTATTCATGGAAAACTTGGTATATTGGAGTTATGGTGAAGTGTACCTGCAAGTTCATAATACAGAATACAACTATTTTCAATTCCATTAGAAATCCAGAAAATGGGAGGTTTAAGGGATCAACAAGCTTGGATAAATATACCTTGAATTAGATAACATGCTGTGATAGCGTGATGACTCATTAACAGGAATGGGTTTGTTTTCTATAAAGAAAGCCTTTGTATAAAGAAGCCCTACATTCATAATTGTATCATAGCTGTATAGCTGCCACATTTTCTAACACTGCTGTATTCCTCAGTAATACCAAAATATATCACATATGATTTATGGATAGCCATGATCCAACTGATCGTAGTACGCTTTTTTGTCTAAGCAGAACATAGTGTATGGGTTTATTTATGATTGTAAAGAAGGTTACTCTGCATAACAGTGGTAAAATTAAGAGCAAAATATTCTAGTCTATCTGACTGAGTTGCTCAGAAATAAACATTTTCAGCACAAATCAGTAAGACAGTAAAGCAGTATACCCATGGCAATTTAAGAATACAAGAAATGCAGAGTTTATAAGGTGGCATAATATATTTTATTAGGTCAAATAGTATGAAAAGGCTAAGTTTTTAGAGTGATGCTGGGTCTCAGAGCTAAGTCTTTTTTCATGTCAGCTGATCTAATAAAAGTTAGTTGCCTTTTCCAGTGAACCTTTAGCAATGATATCTAAGTCTTTTCATACATAATGTTGTTATTTCTTTAAAATGAATCTTCACTCTAAATTTCCTGCTGTCCTTGTGGTTAGTTTTGTTAAATACAGCGATGAGTCCTTTTTTGTAGCTCCACCTTATGAAGTTATATGACTAAAAATTTCCTCAATATGCTATTTTTTAAAAAATGTGCAATATGCATTAGGGAGTTAGCTTACAAGATGTGCAGATGCTAAGTGTGTGGTTACATGACATGCTGGGCTCAGCAGCAGAGCTGGATGGAGAACTTCCCATGGCTCCTGACCCCCTGGCAATCTTTACAGTGTTTTGCACTTCTATAAGGCACATCACTGGAGTGATATAAATTAAACAATATCCTCCCATAGGTATTTTTTATTTCTTTCTCTAAGACAGATTGTGTGACTCAGTTTACAGTATTCTCCATATATTTTATCAGTACAGCTGACGAGACAACAAAATGCAGTTCAGCAGTAGAAACTACTCTGCTTTGGAAGTGAAAATGTGATGCAAGTACACCCTAAGAAAAAGGAGTAAAAGCCCTTGTTGTGCTGAGTTCTAAATGACRTACTGATTTCCCACAAGACTTTTACAAGTCAACTGCTCTATTCATTCCCATCTTCACTTGGCTCAGGCATCACGTTTTTTTTCTTCTAAGGCCACCCTGAAGTTTCAGGACCACAAAATCAAAAGGGATTTTGCCTGTGTTACAAACTTTAGATGTATCAGTATGTCTTCAGGTAGAGAAATTAAATCCATAAATCTGCGTAAGCAAATTGAAAATGAAAGTTTCAGGTAACTATAGGAAATTGGCCAGGGTGGAGAGTATATATATTAAGAGCTTGTGGAGAAATCCTCAGTGTGGATAGGATTAGTTTGAGATTTCTGTGGAGCCTTAAGATTTCCATAGAGTGTAATAATCACCACCATTGGGAAGCTGAAGTAATAGAGCTTCTCTTAAGTTCAGCTCTCAGACAGCTGTTTGGTGCTTAACTGTTTGACATATATTTATGCATATTGTGAATGGTAGCTAGGAAGAAAGGAATCTCATACCAGTGCCCTGAAAATTGTGAATTCCATATTCATTTCAGTTTCTGTTTATTCCTCCTGAATGGTTTTTACAGAAAAGATGAAGTGCTTTTTTATTGTATGTATAAAAATGCAACAGCTTTGGTAATATATGAACAGATATTCTGATGTGTGACAGGAATTTGTGACAACTCCTAACATTCTCCTACCTAGTCAACACTCCTGTTGAATACTCTGCTGCCTTCTGATTTCCTTTTAAGGACAATAAAGAGTATATCAGCCCAGTGTTTACATTACCTCTATAGAAAAGTACACCATAATTTGCTTTACTTTGCCTCTCAATGGATATGATCAAGACAGCATTCCTGCTAGGAGAAGGTCTCGTGTGCAAAAGAAGGGGCAAGGGATGGTGCAGAACTTTCTTTCACTCAAATGTGACAGTACTAAGCACCTAAAACACCCTCAGGATATATCTCCTTTAAGACCTTTTTTTTTTTTTTTTTTAAACAACAGCCATGTGGGAAGCTAGATCTGCAGAAGAACTGTCAGAGTAAAATTGACCATTTTTCTGGTGTCTTGCTGACTGCCACTGATGTTAAGAGCAGCAGTTAAAGTAACTTTGTCTCCAGTAGCAGGTCATGATGGAAGGCAGGGGAAGGGAGGATATAGTCCCCTGAGGAATATGCCAAGAGCAGGTAATTACATTAGAAATTATGACTGCTGGTGAGTGGGGAACAAATTCAAATTTTTCCTATTTTTTATTACCAGATACATTACAGTACAAAATACCTCTAGAAACCAAGTTTGTTTTGGAAGACTGACTCCTTTTTTCTTTTCTTTCATAGAAACAACCTATAAGTAATTTGGCAGTTAATAAATAAGTAACATCTGCCAGAATGTATGCTGGAACCCGGGTGCAAGTTCTAGATGTAGACAAGATCCTTCTAATACCTATTACTAGAAATTTAGGGAAGTCAGTGTTTGGATGAAATAAAGCAAAAACATATGAACCCCCCCCCCACACACAAACCCACATGTCTGCTACTTCTGACTACCATATAACAATAGCAGTTCATTCAGTAATCTCAGATTTGGAGAAGTTTCCCCTGGCCTCAGATAATACATTTTCATTTTCACCTGAGCTACTGTACCTTCAATACCTACTTGACAGAGGGCTTGTAAAGGACTCCAGACCATGTTATGTGAGTCAGGTCAGAGCTACTCAGGGCAAGCAGTGGAATGGAATATGCAAAAAGGAGGTTGTGCTTTCCAGACTCTTTACCTTTTTCACATCTGACCTGATGCTGTACTTACAGCCTTTCTGTATCTTGGCTTCCAAATTACACTTGATTTCTCCCAAGACACATTTTTCCTAGAGATCTTCTAGCTTTTTTTAAGTTTTTACCTTCAAAAAAGGCCATTTCTTTGCATAATTTGTGATGAATTTACATCGCATACTTGAAGTAACACGAGTGGTTGTCTAACATGGTGAAACTGCATTGAGCACAAATTCTTTTATTGCTTCAACACCTGATAAAATAGACATATATTTCTGTTCTTGTGTTCTTAAGCTAATATTACAGCTAGATAACTTAAGACAATTAATAATGTCTTTCTTTTTACTAGACTAGAACATTTCTTTTGTAACTATCTGTTTGTTCTGCTAAGAGACTCCCAGGCAGCATTTACTTACTGCATATGGAACCTAAAACTCCGTAAAATCAGAACCAGTAGGTTAACAGCTCATGCAAAAATGTCCAGTCAGGTATAAATGGATAATGGGAAACTGCACATACAAAACTTAAGCTTTGGAGGAGGAAGAAGATTTATCTTAAAGATATTAAAAGTTATCCACTATGTTAGAACAATAACTGGCTGAAAGTACCTGAACAAAAAGAACATTTGATATATACTTCAAAGCGAGATAAATGAGGATCTTGTTAGTATCTTCTGTCAGTAAGTAGAGGTGTAATAGCCAACAAATAACCATCAGAAATAACAGATTTCTGGTCTGAAAAGCAAAGATACTCAAGATAATTAATTTTAATAAGAAGATAAGAAGTAATGAAAAGGGGATAACTTGGTGCTTTTTTAAGTTTAGCTTAGCACTGTGGATGATGTTTATATTGCAAAATATGCCTGCTAATCAGTGAAATGAATGGACTACGTTCATTTTAGCAAACAGCAGACTCCTAGCTATTGTACTTTGTACCACTTAACAACTGTTCATTACATCTGAATTACAACTTTAGGAATAAAGTTTTGGACTTCAATATGGAAAAATAACATCAGAGATGTTCTTCAGTCACAGAAAGCTGATCTCAAAGGGGAAGAAATACAAATACCTAAAGGCCTAAATCAGTCAGAATTCCAAAAATTTTTATCAGAGCTTTATGCCTGTCTATATAATAATTATAAATCACTTATATTGGAGAAGTAAGTCTGCTCAGTTAACTTCTGAAATCACAACAGAAGGCTTTAATAAAATCACAAATATCCTTCACCATCTAGTCCACTGAATCTTCAAAACAGGGAATAAGATCAGTTTGCTGACTGGCTTCACTAGTGCCTTTGTCACTTCATGAAATAAAAAGATAGGAAGAAAGATGTTGTATTCCTGAAAGTTGAGAATTGCCACTAGGTTCCAATAGATGTTTTAGTGAAAATGTACCCAGTAGGGATTTGATCAATTCACTGGAATGTTTCTGACAACATTTCCTCAAAAATATCCTACAAACTAAATTCCCATTTTCTTCAACTGACCAATTCAGGGACTATATCTTGAAAAATCAGATTCTCTAAGTTGTGGACTAGCTGTGTTGATGGACCACTCTCCAGATACCAATCCAATCTCCCTCTTTTGAAACAATTAGAGAGAAATTACAGAGTCAAAAATACATAACATACTAATCTAAAATAGATACTTACACAGTAAGATACTTCATCACATTTAATTATGAACAGAATTTGCAGAGAACTGTTTACTTTTATTGCTGTCTGTAAGTTTCACTGCTATTAGTAGAGGATGGAGGAGGAACAGAAAGACATACTGCTTCTAAGTATTTTGCTTACTGTATGGATTCATTTTTGCAAGTAAAAGAGATAATCACAGAGTCAATTAAATGAAGACTAGTACGTTAAACCAAAAAATATTAAAACTTCAATTAAAATGCATTAAGCACTATATAAATTCTGGAATACTTTCCAAATCTGCTAACCATGTCTTTATGAATTTAATTCATTGTATTTTTATCTGTGAATCACAATTTTAGAGGGCAGATAATTAGCTCTAGTTCCTGAATTTCTTATTTCTCTAAAATAAACTAACAGAGGCTTTGTAGAAAGGTTTGTTGAACATTTCAGGTGGTATGTATTTCCCTTTTTGCCAACTGATCATAAAATATTTAATAACTATGTTTTAATTGTGTTAAAGCCATGTTTGAATTAGAGATTCCAAAAAGAAGAAAACTAGAGATCCTGTGTCTTGAACTTCACTGCCTACCATTCTTACTTCTCACAGGGGTAAAACCAAGCTGGAGCAATCAAGAATGCAGCTCTGGTGCTTTTTAACCAGGTAGAGCAACGTGTCACCACTTTTACACAGGTTACCTAAGCAAGTTATACATATATATGTATATATATATATAATCACTTTTTAATGGATTTTGACTGGCCTGCATGCTACTCAGCTATGTTCCTTCCCCTATCCATTGCAAGACAGTAGAAACATGCACAGCCGCTCTCTGCTGAGTCACGAGACTCACATCACAGCATGGTCAGGTGGGACTGGCAACCCCAACATACATTGAACTCTGCTAATGAGTTTTCTGGATATTTTAATAAAGTCTTCAGCAATAACTGCATGCTCTACAGGTTTTGAAGTATGGAACATAAAAGTACTGGAATGTTCAATTTTAAAGAGGCCAAAGAAAAAAGGGAGCATGCATAGTTTTTAAAATATAAAAACAACCCTTTTTGATTCAGCCCTTATAAATGTATATATTTAATGAAATATGTGCTATGTGATTTACGTAACGATTACTGCCACACTTCACTTTCGCAAGGCGTAGCATTTAAACTACTGCAGGAGCTCCTTGCCTAAAAAAATTACATTGTTATATTTTTAAATCTGCAATGCACTGTAATGCAAATCTTCAAGATGCTACAAACCATATTTGTATTCCTTTGGGCAGTGCATATCTTGAGTTTTATAAAACTGTAAGCAGAGCAAAAAATGTTTCATAATTACCAAAGTTATACATAGCAAATAAACCCCTCCTAAAAAACTCTCGAAGAGGAGACCATTTTACAAATATTCTTTTCTTAAATTTCATTGAACAAAAGCATTGGCATGAAATTAAACTCCTTCATAAATATTTGTGTTTTGGAATGTGTATCATGATATCATCTCATGATCATGAGATCTGTGACTTAGTCAGTGTAAATTAGAATGACTATGGAGTAGTCAACGTTCTTTTTATAAAATTGCATGTATATTTACCCTATTCTTTTTCATTATAGGCAAATATATTACCCATTGCAGCATAATTGGCAGAGCCTTCAGGAAG
Source organism: Apteryx rowi (assembly GCF_003343035.1). Classification (NCBI taxonomy): domain Eukaryota; kingdom Metazoa; phylum Chordata; class Aves; order Apterygiformes; family Apterygidae; genus Apteryx; species Apteryx rowi. The sequence continues at coordinate 1,059,112 of NW_020447431.1, read as the reverse complement.
AGGGATAGCAAATATTACACAGGAGCTAAAGTCATATGAAGCTATGGAGGTCAAATTATCGTAGTATGCCTTGGCCTCAAAATTTTGCTGAGACTGAGATTTCAATCCTGCAGCTGGATTCAAAGCAGTTGCATTTAGACAGAGCTTCACTGGCTTCAGAAGGAGAGCCAAGTGGTTCCATCTGTACAGCTGATTTTAGTGTATTATGATCTATCTATATTATAATGTAGCATAAACTGGCCATTAGATGCCAAAAGAAATTCATTTTGCTGTATAGTCTGAAAAGTCTCAGATTTAACTGATTAAATTGTAAACCAAGATATGCTTAAAGTAATTCAAATATCAAATAATATACTCTTGGGATAGAGGCTTTTAAAGTGGTTTGCTTAATATTATATAAAARTCAAATATCATAAGATTTGAGATTTAAAGTCAGTTTAGAGTCACTTTGGAACCAGTGAACCTGATATTTTATATTTTGTCCCTCAATTACAGTGCAGATTTTAAGATTCAAAGGTAAAACCACATGGCTGAATTACTAAAGGCAATTTGTAATGGCTGAATCCCTTTATTTATTTTACTGTCCCTTGAATCATGAAGCGATTTGTAAAGCTTAAAATTTATTAGCCTGCTCTTGCTCTTATTGAAGTCTAGAATAAAATCAAATAAGAGCAAGACTGGGTCCTAAGTGAATGCATTTTATTGTAAATGGGCGCATAAACATGCTGTTGGTCAAAGCTTGTTTTAATGGTTTAAGCTGTTGAAATCAAGAGATGCACTAGTCTGAAAGGACAGTACAGAGACTGATTGTATGTATGTTAACCAAGTATTTGGGTTGTTGATGAAGCATTATTTTGATCTGTTATATCCTATACAGCAATATTTATAAGACCCTTTTCAGAATAACATAATCCCATCAAGGTAGTCTTTTGTGGATTTTTGTTTTGTTGTGTGATTTCCACAGTATTGCTCAGGCTTCCGCTCTAGTCAAGCATGTTGTTTTGCTGATTCAGGCCTTGAGAATGCTGCATCATGAGCAAATGCTTTGAAAAGTGTCTGTGTAGAGGAAAATACAATATCACTGGAGATGCAAATAAGTATTTACAGGGCATGGTGTGCTCTAGAGGCTGATGATGATCACATACATGAGGTGAAAAGAAGATTGTGTAATCCATTATGTATCTTGAATTTCCTATTATTTTATTAGTTTTACTGCTAGAAGAAAACAGATCATTAAAACTCCTTATTTAAAATGCAGTGGTTCTTTCCTAATGTAGAGTCTTGGAGCAAAGAAGAGGAGTTTTATTAACTCCATGGGATTTTTTTATATTGCGATTGTTTGAGACTATTTGAAAAATAATGAAGAGCATGCTATAGGAATTGCAATTTTTGTTTTTCCCGACTGTAAACTGCACTTCTGTCATCTGCTTTTAACAGCTATGCTGACAGGACTATCTGCAGCAGAGATTGCATGGGGAGAAGCAGTTAAAGAAGTGACTTTGCCTTTTAATTGGCAATCATATACATTAATACTTGATGCTAACTATGAACCTTTCTCTTGCTACTATTAAGTCAGTCATTGATTTAAATGATAATGGATTAGGCCATAAATTAGGTTTAATTTTCCTAACTTAAATGTGTCAGATTATTGTTTTCATAATATTCAGTTTTCATTTAATGAAAAGCCTAYAATTTCAGTGACAGGATTCAGACATTTTATTTTGTAGTATTACAATGATATATAGTACAAGAATGAATTCACAAATTGCATTTACTTTTTAAAAGAGAGCCTTATGTGTGGATACTACRGGGGTGTGCTGATAGTGCTTAATATAGTGTCCAGTAATGTGCATTTTGGTCTGTAAGTGTACAGCCACTAGAGTTTTAAATACGCTCACTATGTAAGAGGTACACAATATTTTGTTTCAGACATATTGATCTACATGACCAGTAATGAAATTATTCAGTTTAGATGCTGTAACTATTTTACACATACGAATTTTGAAATCATAGCAGAAGTGCAGTATGAAAAGGGAGGCATGATACCCTCATGTTCACTAAGCAAAAATTAAGCATTGGAAATATCCAAATCTCAGTGTATTTATCCAAACCTTTCCACATGTGCCATCAGGGTTTTACATGTATGGCAGATCATCATATTTAAAAAGGAAAATAATGTTTTTCAAAATAATACCAGTGTGGTTGTCAGAAATCTTTTTTATTATGGGACAAGTCCTTTATTTTTTGTCACAATGCAGCTACAGCTTGTAACCTGAGGGTGACTAAACTACGTCAATTCACTACAATTGTGTGTGCGTATGAAGGGCTGCTTCTTGAAACTTAACTCTGAAATTATCTATCACCCAACTTGATTTTTTTTTAAACTTCATTCATCTTATATTAGAATGAAACATGAGGGAGCAATTGCTTAGTAGACTATATAAAGACACATGTTCCATTTGCTTCATTTCTTGTAGAAAGAAACCCTTAGCTCCCAATGCATTTTTCTTAAGGGACACTGTTTTAACTGAAGATCTAAGTAACTAGCTTTAATTTGCATCAGTGTTTTGGGGGAAGAGATTCTCTCTCTGAAGAAGAGAAGACAGGGAAATGTCTCTTTTAAAAATTATTATTTTTGGTAGCATAATTATTCAAATCATCTGAATGCTGATTAAATAATTTTTTATACTACAAAAATTTCACTATATTAAAAAGTGTGGCAGATACTTGGTATTAATCATTCTCAAAAAATCTGTGTAAAGCGCTCTCAAATAGGCTAAAGGGCATGATCAAATCTGCTTAGCTGAAATCATATCCTAATCGATGAACAAGTGCCCATTTTTTACCTAGGCCTATTCAATTTATATTATTTAAGTTAAAGGTGCATTCTGGATACTCCTCTAAATTTCTGTGAATTACAGATACATGGTATAAAATAGAAGTATTTCACTGCCATGCTGTCTTTAATGTTGCTCTTTTATTACAAATCTTATTTCACTATAAACAAGAATGTATTTTGGATGAAAGCAATTAAAGAGGCAAAGAGTATTGGCAACCAAAAACAAGGTACAGTCTCTATGTCCAATTCCTGCATTAGTTGTGTGCATCTTTCATAGGTCTGTCCTTTTAAAATATGCTTTCTTAAAAGGAGAAAATTATGGACAGCCTTGCATGACTGCATGAACAGTCTGACTTGATCCAAATTTCAATATCCTTGATAAAAAAGAGGTACTTAATTCAAGCTGCTTTATACCACTCTTCAAGTCTTGCTGTTTTCAGATCTAAGAGCACTGTTACCTCACTAAGGACTGTAGCATTTGACTGTATACAAAAATAGTAAAATGACAGAGTAATTCAGGTTGGAAAGGACCTCAGGTGGTCTCTTAATATGCAGGAGATTGGAATGTGAAGTAGAAATTTAGGAAGAGCTGGCAATATGTGCTTTCAGAAGGACTGCCATTAAATTTACAATTTTTTAATCAAGATATGGTATATGTTTGAGAAAACATCATTGGCAGTGGACATGAAGATACACGTGGAGCGTCCTGTTAGTTTGATCATTTGCCATGTAAACCAGTGTAGTAAATAAAATCAAGTAACTCCAGAGTGTGGTATATGCAAGTTGTCCAGTTTTAATACTACTGAGCCTTCATTTCAGAACTCTCATATACGGATCAGGTTAGTAGCCAAATTGTATGTAATTGCTCCCTTTAAGAAGATAACCTGGGAATCAGAACAATACAGTATACATCTTAATACTATGTTTTTACTTATGGTAATGCATATCTGTTGGTATAAATCTAGTATTCTTCTTCAAAAGTTAGAGACTGGCATGATTTGATTCAGTATCATTTTTACAGAATATGTGTCTAATGAGAAAAAACTGTTCTGTGGAACTTTACTTGCAGAAACTAAATGCATCCAGCTCATCTGAAGGCAGTACAGTTGATATTGCCCCTCCTGGAGAGGGTGAGCAAGCAGAGATTGAACCTGAAGAAGCTCTTGAACCAGAAGCCTGTTTTACAGAAGGTTGTACAAGTGTTGACTTAAGAGATGTATTAAACATATGGCACTACTATTAGGCATAATTAACTTCTTGAGACTGTCAAATCTGGTGGACCTTCATGACCTCAACAACCAAAAGAAAACACTCCTAGTCCAGAATGCTGGAAATTAGATGCCAAAACAAGGTGTCCCTAGGCTTTGAGTAGTTTTACATGCCTGGCCACTCTATACATTATGGAACTTTGTTAACTTTTCTATTCTTAAAATGCTTTTCAGTTACTTGAAAGGGCCCTTGGAATTTGGAACAACTCTATTTCTGTGAGAAAATGTCCATCAACAAACAGAACAGTCATAGGTCAGCAGGCACAAATACCAGTGTATTTTGGATAGTGTTTGCTCATAATTGTGTCTAGCATTATATCTGCTTTCACTTCAAATTACTTATTATCTAAATTCAGACACTCAGCATCCTATAAAAGGGGATTCCAACGTTACATTTTAAAAGTTATTATAAAATAAGTAAAAGCTAATAAAAACATTGATGATAGAGTAATTATTAACTTTGAAATAATTTAGCTTTAAATTCTAACTTCTCTTAATTTAATGCAGGTTGCGTGCAGAAATTTCCATGCTGTCAAGTAAGTATAGAGGACGGCAAAGGAAAAATCTGGTGGAATCTTAGAAAAACCTGCTACAGCATAGTTGAGCACAACTGGTTTGAGACTTTCATTGTCTTCATGATTCTGCTCAGCAGTGGAGCACTAGTAAGTGGAAAAAAAATGCTGACCTATTTTAGAATATTTAGATACTTCTTTAGAATCAATAGTAGCAAACATTAATTTTGCTTCAGAAAGACCTGTTTTGATTGGAACTGTATAAAGCTTTCTGCATTTCAGGATTTCATAATTTATTTACTGAACTTTGGCTTGAATTTAAACAAGTTTGGTAAATTTCACACACACTTTTAATAGAGATATTTCTGGTTTATGACACTAAGGTGGAGCAATTTTATTTAAGCCAGTGTAGCTCTACTCAGGATTAAATTTTTTGCTAATTACAGAATGTTAGTCAAGAGATCTGAGTATAAAGGGCCTTTGTTAACTGTGAATATAGAGCTAAATGTATGATTTTAAGCCCTTAATACCTGTGGAATCATTACTTCATTCTATTCCTTTTTTGGAAGCAGGATATAGGGAAGTGAGTGCCACAGCAAATTAAACCAAACAAACCTTTCTCCAACAAGACTTACACTACCCACCTTTCCAGCTTCCTTTTAAGCAAGTTGAACCTTTGGCACACTACTGATGTGCATACTGTACATTCTAGCAAATGCATTCGGTATAAACTTTTCAGGTAACATTGCCCTTTAAGCTGGCTTTTAGATAGAAGTTTGGTTGGGGTGGAAGATAGACATGTAATCTCTCTAACTGCTTTCTAGAAGACAACATACATCTCTGGAGCAGGTTCGATATAAGARGTTTTTTGTATGTGAAGGTTTCTTGACACCACAGTGGAAAAAAAATCATGTTTTGTGTTTATTTCCTCATTCAATAGTAAAATAGCATACATATTCAATACACTTTACTAGAGAAACCCCAGACAAGACAGCAAACACAAAGTTGCTCCAATTTGTAGTATGGTTAAAGATGGCAAATAAGTAAAATAAGAGGATGCAGAAGAACAAGGGGAAAAAGATTACTTTGCCTTCCTTATTTCTATCATTTATATTCCGTGAAATATTAGTAATATTTGAATATATTTTCTTCATAGGCTTTTGAAGATATATATATTGAACAGCGCAAAACTATCAAGACCATGCTGGAATATGCTGACAAAGTTTTTACATATATTTTCATTTTGGAAATGCTTTTAAAATGGGTAGCATATGGTTTTCAAATATATTTTACTAATGCCTGGTGCTGGCTGGACTTCCTGATTGTTGATGTAAGTACACAGAGTCTTTTATATTATAAAAATAACTATTACTAACTAGTCTTCTAATAAACATGTAAAGATAATTCACATTGTATAGTTATACTGCATTAGTAATAGCCTGTATTATCTGGAAGTGTAATTTAAAGTACATTTATATTTGAGAAGGAAAAGAATGGCTGGCCATCATTAATGTTAAGTTTTCATGGTTCATTTCATAACCAGGATGAATCAAATTTAAGGTTTTATGAAAAAAAAACTGATTTTGAAACTTTCATGCTATTTTTACTGGGAGTCTCATCATATGATCTTGTTCCTTAGCAAATATGACTCTACATTGTCTTCTATAAGTTTCTTCTGTAACCATTGCAACTCTGCAACTAAAATGAGACATTTAGTCCAGATTTCATCTGAGGTTTCAGAACTTCATCCCTCACTAACTAACTAACTATCCTGTTATCCTTTTTAGTAAAATAGAGAGAAAGACAGTGGCTATTGGATCTAAAAATTTAGTTGGTTTTAATTRGCTGACAATCTGCAATAGTTAAGTCAGCTATGACTTGGCAGGGTTTATGATAAAAAGAGAAGAAGAGGTTTCTTGGCTGCCTTCCCAGCTGTGATATACTTCTGTGCAAAGGCCTTGCTTATGTTGTCAGAAGGGATCAAAGCTGGTCTTACTCCCAGAATATTCTGGCCTCCTGCCTTCACATGTTATCTGACCCAGTTCACTGGCTATAGATGTCTTCAGTGTAGAACTGAGAGCAAGCATCTCAAGGCAAATTCTCATTTACAGTTGTTTCTGCCCAAGCTACGGTATTTCTTAAGTTTGTATAAATTCTGGTCCCATAAATACTTTCTATTTGTGAATCTACAACAGAAACGTGTCAGATATGTGTCTCCCAGGGGAAAAAAAACCTAGCTAGATTGGCACATTACTCAAAATGGAAGACCTTTTTTTTTCTTTTAACCTGGCAAGTTACACTGTTAATCTCCAGCCCTCTCCTGAATATCTACAGTAGTATGGAGCAGTGCGAATGTGTGGTTTTCTTAAGAGGATGATAACACAGAAGACAGATGTTCCCTTCCAGCATTATGCTAAGCAGGGAATTTATCTGAGATAAACTACAACTCATGTTTTAATTATTCTTTTTTTAACATAAACCTAAAGAGATTATTCTGATCCATACTCCATGGTTCCTTAATAACAATAAAGCATCATAGATTCTGTTACCTGAGAAGGCTCTCAGAATTATAAAATTATCATCATCATAAGTAAAGCAGCTTGTTTTGCCAACTTTCTCCCCAGATTTCTTAATTTTATAAACATAAGCATGATCAAACAAGAGCAGAACTTTCTACCTTTTAAGAATTACCTTCAGTGTTCCAGAAAGTGGTAAAAAATGTCTTATTGTGCCTAAGGCAAATTCAGCAATTCCTTTAGCACCACCAAACAGCACTTGCAAGAAATACATGAACTCATACTATCTTCCTGTAGAAAAGAAGAGAATCTACACTGCTTTAACAGAGACATTAAACAGGTGTGATTTAGTGGCTCTATTTACATTCTTCCAGTAGTGGGAGAACACTAGTGAGCCCTTATTCATTCGAAGTGACTACAGTTAATCAAATTGTTTAATTCCATCATCTAAAAATGTTCCAGAATAAACAGTGATAGTCCTTCAGGGTTTTGACCTTTAATATCTTACATACCTGAGTTTCTCACTGCAAGAAATAGCCATAGTTGCTCTCAGTGATTGTGTCCAAACTAGATTTTAATGATTACACAAGGAAAGGGCAATTTGCAGCTCTGTCAGTTTACAGCCATGGCTGATGACTCTTGGTACATCTGGCTACCTCAGTTTAAGACCTTACCATGCCAGCTCTCCACCCACTTGTCTGCTGGATGCAGCAATATCTGTAGCAAGGAGCAGAAGGGAACATGCCTGTGACTTACCCACCAAGAATCACAAGCTGGTAAGTTAGTTCAGGCTCACATTCAGCAGTGGTTTAAGCTGAGATACTGAATTTTGAATGGAGGCAGCTGAGAAGCAGGGACATATTCTGTCCTCTGTTGGGGAGAGTAACTCTGGCAGAAGTGTACAGTGAAGGCCTGAGACAGCACAATCTTAAAGTATCACAGTACAACCAGATCTTATAAAGCTTATCTGTCATCCTGTACTTCAATTCTTGCTCTCACCCCTTTGTTCAGAAGCCATCTCTCATGAGTTTATCACATATAGGTTTTGAGGTACTGCTGTACCTCACTATAAATTATGATGACTATAAATTGCCACATACATATCTTTGCCACATACAAAGCTAGGGGACAGGGCACTGGGGAATACCCAGTCAGTTTGTTAGCTGTTAAACTTATTTTTGTGATTTTCTGCTACCATATGTAATCTTAGATAATCTTAGGTGGATACTGTTTTATACTATATATTTTTAAACTTTATTAGGTATGGCTATAATTTGGTATAGGCATTTTATTTCTAAATTGTTGTGTTCCTAAGTTGTATTTAAATGAAATGGAAAGAAGTAACATTTAAAACAAATGACATATTTACCAAATACCTGTGGGGCAATAATGTAAGTGGAATGAATTCTCTGGCTTCCTGTTATTTAACATCCAAATTGCTCATGCCTGCTGAAATTCCAATGAAAGCAATTTTTGAACAATTAAATGTAGCAAAACAAGCCCGCAACTGGGATTACTGTATAGTATACAGGTTGGTCATATTGATGGCTTATACAGTATTCCTTCATCTGGGAAAKAGAGTAAAAAATGTTTCATGGTTATTAAAGAAGTTTTTGTCAGATTAAGGTAATTTAAGTAAAATGTGCTCCTGACCTTTTTATTAGCTTTTCAGAATAGTTAACATCTCAGCAGCATTCTGAAGAAGAAYGGGGTCACATTATACTAATACACTAAATGCTGTATGTACAGAATAAGAGACAACTGCTGCCCTGAAAACCTCATAGTAAGGATAACAAGAAATAAGATGAGCATACTGAAGTGTTGGGAAACCAGATACAGAGAGAGATGTCACTTTCCCTTCCTAGACATCTAGTAATATTGCATGTTCTAATATAGTATACCAAGATAATATTAGATAATCCTTCCAAAAATGTATTCCAAAGTGATAGTCATATGATAAACATATGAAACCTAAAGCTGTCATTCAGTTAGGAAACAGAATCATAACTTGCAATTATGCATCTAAACAAAATTAATTTTGAATACTTGCCAGTACAATACCATAAACTAAGAATTATTCAGAAAATATTTATAGAAAAGTGATAATATCGTAACATAATATCATAACATAAAACTGTAAAAATGGCTGCACTGGGTCCAATGTCCTATCTCAGACAGGTCAAAAATGCATGCCTAGGAAATCCATAAATATAGTGTCTTCAAAAATACAAGAAAAATCATGACCATCTCAATAGAAGGAAAAGTATTTGGGTGGTGGTGGTTTTTTTTCAAATCTTGTGGTTATTTTTATTCCTAGCTAAGTGTAATACCTGAACACATAAACTATATGAAAGATAGAAAAGGTGGCGTTGGAAGTGAGGAGGACTATATATCACTGAGGGCTTAGAATCAAATCACATTAACTAATCACCTCAGCAAGTAACATAAAATTCATGGTCTAAATAGGAGTAAAATCATTGTGGAGCTATATTACCAATGATTTGGTCAAGATGACAATCCTGACTTAAGATCTTGAGGGGGGCTATTTGTCACTACTAAGTTTCAAAACTTTTTTTTAAGATAATAATTTATATTAGAAGATCCATACGTGTCCACATTTTAGCATATCCTTGGCCCCCCAGTTTTAGGAAATGCATGTAAAAATTCTCTCCAGCATTTTGAGTTAATTTTCACTTCTTAAAATAACTGCATGCATTCCTGTCTCAAAGTGTAAAAAAAAAAAGGTCTAAATCTATCTAGCAGTATACAAAGCAATGGTCATTTTAACAGAACAGGTAACAGATGACCAAGCTAAGAAAATTCAGAAAACCAAAGCAGTGCAGAACAGAGTTTGTATTAAATTCATATATTAGATATATTATAGAATTAATACCAAAGAATTCCAAGCAAATCATTGCCTGTCATTGGATTGTCCTTCAGAGAAGAGTCATGTTGTTTATAGTAGATTAAATATTTCCCCGTGAAGCAACTAATAAGTTTATGAAGTAAGAGTACTAGTGTCAGGGTAAGAAAGCTGCAAATAAGTTGAAAGAGAAAGCACAAACTAAGCTGAAGAATGACTTACAATTAGAACCTAAAAACTGCAAATAAACCCAGCGCTACTGAAGTTACAAGAGCTACAACTATCTAATTAACTTGCGTTTGAGAAAGACAGCTAGACATTCTAGACATAGTGCTAATTTGGGAGAAAAAGCATAAAACAAAGTAGTCATTAATGTGGCTTCAGTTCTAAAAGAGGTGTCTTACCCTCCTAGCAAGGGACACATTTAATTTTTTTGTATTTCATTATTTTTAATCCATAAAATGTGCTGTCTTTTCACTGCTTTTTATTTATTCATGTTCATATCTGGGTTTCTTGTTGATATGAGTGAATCACAGAACACTCTATTAAAAATACACAGAATCCTGTTTTGTTATCTCTGAAACATATTAACTGTGGTTAAGGATAAAAACCTTTCTCACTGCAGACTCACTGGAGAAATAAATCATATTAAATCTGCCTTGTAATGACATAAACAATAATATTATATCCTGTTACAGAAAAGACTTGAGTAAGATTTTCTTCTTAATACGCTTATAAGTCACAGCAAGTTCCTTTACACACTTATCCATTACAGCAATAAAGTAAGCTTKTCCTATGGTAAAAAGACAGTACATCCTGATATGTAGTAATCCAGTTGAAAGGTATAGTGATGTGAATTAACTAAAATACTATTTTCAGTTAGATTAATTTACATAGAAAAATAGTAAGAAGTAGCTGATCTCTATCTGCTCTCAGATCATCCTTTTGAGACATGATCTTGTAACTCTTGTGTTTGTGATTCATGTAATTTTCTTTATGGATACAATTAACATGGGAAACCATTCTCTCATATAAAGGGCAAAACCTTCACAGCCATACTAGTGAATGCGTATTTCTGTACACTGACTTATTTTAAGAATGCTCTAGACTGAGGTACAGAAATGAAATTTTGGGGGATTCTTTCAAGGACTGAAATATGCCTGTGTTCATTCATGCTTCCTCTGTGCTTTTGGTGGTGGAACCAACATAAAATATGAGTAAGGTAGGATATGTCCCTACCTGTGTCTCCAAAATTGCCAGAAAGTAAGTGAATGAAATTATTTCACGTTACCTTTTTAAATGAGTTCCATTTGAGAAACAGAAATTAATCACCCCTCCCTGAAGTGGATTTACTCATAATAAAAACTCCATTATAACATGAATAAGGATCTTACTACTATTGTAGATTATAAAGCAGTTACTGTTACAATGCTAGCATCTGTTAGTACCTATCACACAGATTCCAGAATATTTTCCTAATATTTAGAAAAAAACAACTTGTTGAGAATGTTGTCAGGAAAGTTAGAATGTGACATCTCTGCCAATATCTGATACCCTGGGTAGGTACTACGATCTTAGTGTTTGATTTAGAACTAATAATAACTAATAACTGCTCATTAACCACTATATTATTTAGTATATTATTAGTCATTATAGATGTTGATAATATTGTCAGCAGTTAATAAACTATACTTACATACTCAGAATTTTAAATTGTTTGGAAGTTTGAACCTTAATGAAATCAATGAAAATATGGCTCTTCTGTCACTTAGAYATTTCTAAAAACTTTATCCTTCAGCAGGATACTTCTATCTGAGTATTATGGCCTATCCAGGTATAATAGACATTTAATAGCTTTTTTTTTTTTCAAACGTGCCTTCATATGACTTCTTGCCTTTCCAGCTAGGTATGAAATTTGCAGGATGGGACCTTTAATGTTATGTGCTGTTTGTCCATTTGTCACTGTTATCTTCTGTAGATTGAACATGTATTCTTGTTAAATAAACAGTCGTTAAATAAACAATTTGTATAATAATACTTTTTCTGTTTTTTTATAGGTCTCATTGGTTAGTTTAGTAGCCAATGCTTTGGGCTATTCTGAACTTGGTGCCATTAAATCGCTTAGGACATTAAGAGCTTTAAGACCTCTAAGAGCCTTGTCACGATTTGAAGGAATGAGGGTGAGATAAAATGAATAAGCCTGAATTAACATATGCATACAAAAATTCATTCAAAACTCATGTCTTCTGTGAAGAACTCCTGAAAGGGAATATACGCAAGAATGTGTGGGAAAAGACTTTTCAACGTTTATATACAAGACACATGTACATTTTACTTCTTGGAGATTAGACCTTGAGCTGAACAAATTTGCCTGCTCAATGCCACACAGTTTTCTTATCCCAGCTCTCTGGCTATTAAAATTTCCATTGATTTGTGGACCTCTATAGAAGAGGAAGAGAACAGAGATATTGTGGAGCAGAGGGTTTCTTCCTTCTCCAGTCTAGCTGGGGACTTTATTTTACCAATTTTTGTAGCTGGCTTCTATTCACTGTTAGTTTGTCAGTGGTTTCGGATAGAAAAGGATTAGCCAAAAAGCAAAAAAAACACTTGTAGTGAAGAAGCTGACACAGTGGGGAAAAGATACACCAGAAACTAAAGCCTCCCTGTGGCTCCCTGTCTACCTGACTGGGGGAAAACTATCCCAGAATACATGCTCTAGAATTAGGGAAAGATACATGAAATAAAAATGGGGTTGAAGGTAAGGACTGGGAGAGATGAGAAATTATTTTCTCAGCTAGTATCCTTCACTTTGTATGAATACATCTGCTGCCACCTTACCTCTCCTCCTACACAGCTAAATCCTTCCTGTTGGGGAAATTACTATTTTCATATTGTGCCAATCTGACAAAAAAGCTACTACCAGCTGTCTGCTGAAACCACAGACTATGCTACTTTGTAAAAAAATTAACCCATAAAAAATTTACCAGGTCGTGTTATTGAGAAATCTCCTTTTAAACTTTCAACTCAAGACACCCAGATGCTGCAATCCACATTTATAGTTTGGTCATAGGTTGTTTCCAAACAAATAGTGCTATCGCTTTCCGGCTGGGTTGAGACTGCTGATGTTGGCCACATCAGTCAGTGCAGGCAACCATGTCCTGTGACACATCTACGCCACCATTATGTTTTGCATGATTTGTTTTGCAAAGAGCATGTAAGTCCCTATCTAATAAGTAAGTAAAACATCCATTGATCTTAGAAAACTTTGGGTTAAATTGCTGATTTGAAAACTACYAATATTTTCAAAACCATGCAAAATTAATTACTACAAAAAAACTACTATAATCTCACAAATAAATATGACTTAGAAGAAAATTATTGTCCATATATGCTGAGCTCTCTTTTAGACCAATCACAATATGTAATTGAAACAAATTGTCAGGGGATTCCATCTGATCTTTTACTATCACTTGTCCACAGGGTAGCTCAATTGTACTAAATACAGCCAATTTTAAAAAAAAAACCCTAACAGCTGTAAGATCAACTATAAGGCCATTTAAAACCAAGGCTTAGAGTAGATGATGTTATTAAAAAGTAAGTAGTGTGTATTTAATTACTTCATGTTGTGAGTAGATGTTAGAATCCACTGCTGTCAATACGTCCATTAAGGTTCTAAGAGTAAAATCATCAGTAATGATAATCTGACATGCAGACATTTTTATTCAGCCTTCCACATCATCATTCTTCGATCTTATTCTGTTTTATTTCTTTATTTATAGATTTTGATTTGTATTGTTGGAATTTAACATTTATTTCTCTCTTTTTTCTAGAGCACACAAATTCTAAGAATCCATCTTGCTACTAACAGGTTTTCTTTTGTTTTTGTTTTTTTTTCAAACTTTTGCATTGTCTTAGTTTCCATAGAATTTTATTTCTTGCTTTTTGCAATCTCGTTAGTGATCACTATTGATCCTTAAATTTTATAATGAAATATTTTAACTCTCAAATTCATATTAATACTAGTTAACATTTCAAAGTATTCTGATTTTTTGGTTGTTCATTAACTAAGTGGTTATTTTGTCTAATTTGTACACTAGGTGGTTGTAAATGCCCTTGTAGGAGCAATTCCATCTATCATGAATGTACTGCTGGTTTGCCTTATATTCTGGCTAATCTTCAGCATCATGGGAGTAAATCTGTTTGCTGGGAAATTCTATCATTGTGTCAACACCACAACTGATGAGATGTTCGATGTCAGTGATGTCAACAATTACACTCAGTGTGAGGAACTCATAAAAAACAATCAAAGTGCTCGATGGAAAAATGTGAAAGTAAACTTCGATAACGTAGGAGCTGGATATCTTGCTCTGCTTCAAGTAGTAAGTAAATTTATATATTTTCTTATTGCTCTATTAAAAGAAGTCTAGGAGAAATGGGCAACTTAAGTCTGTTAAGCAGTGGAATAATTTGTTCCTAGCAATGATAAACAGCTTACACAACAGAACCCTTAAAAAGCCTCCTATTACATTGTTACCTTGAATTAATTGTATTTATGGTATCATTAATGTTATTAATTGTATTAATTGTATTAGGGTAAATTTCCATTCTAAGGCTAGAGGATATTATCTCATGATGATTATAATCTTTATAACTGAAAAAGGTACAGGAATCTTTTTAGTGGTGCACAATATAAACTTCAAGAATGCATTCCATGGGTCTCACCTTGGTGGACAAGGCACAGAGGTCCCTGTAGCTATTAAAAAGGTCCTTCCTTTCCCCTCCTTTTTGAGCTCAGTTATCTGCTAAGACTGGAGGGCAGACAGCACCTTAAATGAGGGCAGACACCCTAACCAACTGGTCTGAAATCTGCAACTACAGGCGTACCTCATTTTATTGGGCTTCGCTGATACTGCGTTTTTTACAATTGAAGGTTTGTGGCAACCCTGCGTTGAGCAAGTCTATTGGCGCCATTTTTCCAACAGCATGTGCTCACTTCATGTCTCTGTGTCACATTTTGTACATTGTTTTTTTAGACATAATGCTATTGCACACATAATAGACTACAGTATAGTGTGAACATAACTTTTATATGCGCTGGGAAACCAAAAAATTCGTGTGACTCACTTTATTGCAATATTCGCTTTATGGCGGGGGTCTGGAACTGAACCCGCAATATCTCCGAGGTATGCCTGTACTGTCAATGACTCCCACATAACCTTTTTCTGGGTATCATTACACATCCAGAGCAACATCTTTCACATTCATACTCCATTAATCTAGGCATTTCTTGGCACTTTGAGGTAATTCTTCCTTTGTCAAAAGCCTGGTCAAGGTAAAGTGGATTTTCTTCATGTCTATATTCATTTAAGGAACCATTTTGTAAGCTAGATGGTAAAATTAAAAATATAACAACCCGGCAGGTCTCCAGCAAAGATATTGCTTCAGCTGAATGCCTCCATTAACATCCCTCCACATACACCTCTCCTGTATTAGTGCTGTTATCAAACTCTCCTCTTCTTGCAATGGTGCTAGGCAAAGTGCACCAAATGGCTGCCAGTGGTCACATGAGTCAGAAAGATCCATGACGCCTAGCTCCAGGCATACCTTCTTAGCAAATCTGTAAGAACTTCCGCCAGAATTGCACTACAAGATCCAGGAAGATGCAACACTCCCAGAGWGCAAGTTTTCTGTTGTGAAAGCTGGCAGCTGTACCAAAGTACCAGAACTCACTTCTGGCAATCACAGACCCAGACTCTTTGGGATGGTTGCTCTCCCATGTCTCCTCAGGAGATGCTCTTTACCTGTTCGTTTCAGAAATTTTGTAGCTCTTCTCCTTTATTCTTGTGAAACTTGGAAACCTTGACTTACCTCCAGGCACCCACACATTTAGCTAGTTAGAGTGTCATCCCTTTGGTGCTCCACAGAAAAGCAGATGTTCCATGTTCATGRAAATAACCGCCTTAGAGCAATGATGGCAAATCTTTTTCACTCATTACAGGAACTCAGCCCAAAGTTTTATAAAAGTTAATCACAGTTCTTTTACAGTCCACCTTTTGTCTTGTGTAAATCTTACACCTCTAGAGCCAATATATATGTTGATTATGAACAGACTCTAGTCCTTTTACCTATRTGGGATTAAAACATTTCCAAAAATACCATGGCAGTTTGGCCGTAGCCAAAACACCCAGATGCCTGTTGATATCTGCCCAGAAGCTGTCTCACTGTATTGCTGACACCCTCAAGCGATGCTGTAAACTTGCTAAAATGGCTGTCACCACAAGTGATTGTAGCAGATTCTACCTGAACATTTCCAATGCTGATGTCTATCTGAGTCTACCATAGGTCATCTGCAGGGTAAGCATCAGCAGCTCCAAACACACTGTGCCCTTGCTGAGGCCTTCAGAGCCTAATTTTAATATTTTTGGAATAGCTAATAATAATTTATCATAAAATTAAAGTATTACTGTGAAAAAGTCTTTTATTGTACCTGTGTTATTAAATGTGGGTTATAAATTTTGATGATTTTATTAAAACTAAAGGTCCAAATGCTGTGACCTCGTTATTTTTCACATTCTAAATTTTCACAGGGAAGATAAAACAACTGTATTTTATTTCCAGGCTACTTTCAAGGGATGGATGGATATTATGTATGCTGCTGTTGATTCACGAGATGTAAGTGTAAGACATTCAAAGATCATCTATTGGTCTAGCCAAATAACTTATAGTTATATTAATTTAACTGGAATTTTTTTCAAAAGAGCTAATGTTAATGAAAAAAACAATGACGACAACAGTTTAACTACTTTCTTTGGTAATCATGAGTATGATTTCATTTAAAATTATATAATGTAGTTATTATACATTGAATATATATATATATTCCCCTTGCTTTAAAATGTGTAACAACCATACCTTTCATTGTTTATTCAGGTTAAGCACTTATGTTATCTAGCTATTTAAGTACAAGCAGATTTTAAGGTTGAAGATTATCTGTTAAATTTTCTAGGGATTAAATTTTTAGCTTGGCTACAGCCCCAAACTAAAATTACATTTATCTAGTACAAAAAAGTACAACATAAATGCCTGATCTAGCTCTATAAAACCTGGGTTACACTCATATTAGTGGTATCATTATTACACAGTCATATTCTCTGGCTGGAATAATATATCCTGTAACACTAGCTTCAGCATTTCTACATTGCACTGCATTGTGCAGTAGAGATGCAGAAGTTCAGATGTGGAATCTGAAAGAGTTGAGACAATAACAAAATCCTCCTTAGAAACTTGCCTCAATTTAATAGATTTCACAAAACAGATACTCAGTAGAAGTTTATTGAAAGCATCTGCTTGCAGCTGGTAAGAACTCATGTAAGATCAGAAAAGTTCCAGAGAGATTTGGGTGATAGTAAAATTGATTGATTCTGTTATATGAAAACATACTGAACACAATGTAAACTATCTAGATTTGTGCTGTTAAAATTGTGAGTTGTAATGGCTGCTTTCAAACCCATATCGCCTTTTCCTTCTATGCTAGGAACTTTGTGTGTATGTGTATTCATACACACACAAGTACGTGCGTATTTATTTGAAAATTCCACATGAATAATAACAGTTTTGTCAGTTTCCAGTTCTCCAAATTTTGACAGGAATGGCCATGTTGGGTCTTTTTAATAACTGCAGGAATAGATCTTCTAGCTGAGGTAACATATGCCTGCTTATAATCTTGGTATACATTGGTTTTTTACTTCTAGTATTCTCATGGGTAATACAATTTATAATACTTTGTAGGTAGAAGATCAACCTAAGTATGAGGACAACTTGTACATGTATCTTTATTTTGTCATCTTTATCATATTTGGATCATTCTTTACCTTGAACCTTTTCATTGGTGTAATTATAGACAACTTCAACCAACAAAAAAAGAAGATAAGTATTTCAAATGTTTCCATATTGCTGTAATTAATTAATTACTGTGAATTAATACCTTATTCATATAAAGCTAGTTACAATCAAAAGCTATTTCAAGTCTTTGAATAAAAAAGTCTCTTTTTTAAAAAATAATCTGTTTTAAATCTGTGGGTGTGATTTTGACCTTATCATTTCATCATGTCACAAGAGAAGGGGGGGCAAATCACAAATATATTCAAAATAATTATCAAATTCTGTAAGAAAGAGTTTGAAATGAAGATTCAAAAAGGGAATGTGTGTTATTATTTTGATTAGATTTTATTATTTGCCAAGGAAGAGTTCCTTTTTAATTAACTTTAAAAAATTAAGATTAATTTTAATTAATCTTATAAACTGTTGACACTTAATAAAGATATAGTATGACACTGTCTTCATATAATAAACTTTGCAAACTGATTAAACAATGGGTTAAGAGTAAGGCCAATAGATCTCATAGGAATAGGCCTAAAGATAGAACAAAAACTAAAGAGCCCTATTATTCTAACACTTCAGCTGTGACAAATGAGATGAACTTGTTAGCCATAAATACATTAGTCTATAATTCATTAGAAATAATATAACAAAGATATAAAAGGGTATTTTTTTTTCTGTGTACATTTGACTTTCATGTATGTTTAAAATTATTATATTTAAAATGCATATAGTTTTATTTAAAATAATTAAAATATATAAAAATGCAAATCATTGCATTTAAAATATTCTGAAGCCCTGTGAGTCTTAATGTTCAATTGCCAAATAGAACTAAAATTGAATAATCCTTTTAAATCTTTGCATGCTGTGAAAAAGCAATTTCATCTGATGTGGTTTTATCTGATCACCAAATAAAAAGCTGCGCTACAAACAGAATCTAAAGTAAAACCTGGTTGTGAACTATGGAAATATTTTTAATGTGAAAATGTTCTTTAGCTTCTTAAAAGAGCCCCAATCCCCTCTGAGACTACTTCCATAGCTTCTATCAACAAGGCTATGTTTGGGGCTTAAATATCCAGTTTAGCAGGCAGTGACTTTGACATCTGTTTCTATCTAACTGTGTTCAGACTTAACAATAAGCACGATTTACTTTATATTAAAATTCAGTCAGTTGTATGTCTGACTGGCAGCATTTGTACCTGCAAACAAAGGCTAATTTGAGCTAGCCAAGATTTCTTTTTTTTTTTAATTAATAATTTGCTATGATATGATCTGGATTACTTTTCTTGAGTTTTACGTTATAGCTATTGATCTCTAACTTATACATGATCTCAGGTGTGTTTGACGTAGCCCAGCAATGGGGTAGAGAATGGTTCAAAGGCGATTTTTCTGCCATCATTAAAAACCTCAGACTAGACCTAAATAGTCTTTCCTCTGACACAAACTGCAACAGTTTCAAAGATATCCCACTTTCTGACCTGGCTAGTTGTAACCCTAAAAGTCGACCCAGAATTTAGGACATGCAGCATACCAGTCAGGTTCCTATCCACTAAACACATCCTAATCAGCAACTTATATGACAGTGTTAGTATAATATGGACCATTTTAGCCATGTCTCAGCAAAAGTGAACATGAAGATACCAGAAAAACTCAGCCATCACCTAGTAAGGCACCAGTAAGGGTTTTTGTGCTAGAAATGCTCATTATATGAGCATTCACACTGTGAATACCTGAAAATTTCACTTTATAATATAAATCAAATATAAATGGTCCATTACTAACTTAGAGGGAGCTGAACTGAACTTAAATRTTGTATCTATGAATGTGATAGTAATTAGTTTTGGTATTATATCTTTACTTTGGAGGTCAGGATATATTTATGACAGAAGAACAGAAGAAATATTACAATGCAATGAAAAAATTGGGGTCCAAAAAACCACAGAAACCTATACCGAGGCCAGTGGTAAGTGATTTCATTTTAATTCCCCTAATATTAAATGTTCATCTTGGAATATTTTAGCCTACAAGAGAAGGTTATATGTCTGGAGAGGAAATAATTTTTCCAAATATTTTCTTGAAAAGGTAGAATTTCTCCCCTAAACTTTTCTGTTTAGAGGACTAATCTTTCATATTTTGTTTAAAATATACACTCTAAAATATGAATTGTATGATTCAATATGGTTAATATAATAAGTTTCATAAGTCCCTGCCTGAGCCCTAGAAAAGTATTGAACTGAATTGTTTTTTCTTTCTTGTTTCCCATGGTGACTAGAGATATTTTCTAAACTTCATTTCCAGTTTTTTCTCCCCCAGGAGAATTTGTAGGAAATGGGGATGCAGTGGCTCTTGCTGCCTTTCCTCCATAATCTGAAAACAGAAGGGGACAGTGGTCACCTAATGTGAAAAAGAAAGATAACAGATAATCTCACAGAATAAAAGAATGTCCTGGGGAATACAGGATAAAAAAGAATAAGTTTGTCTCTGAGATAATAAATTACTCTGTTATTTATTCTAACACTTCAGCTGTGAAAAATGAGATGATGAGATGAAATGATACTCCTACGGTGTTTGGAGAGGACAATGCTTGTTGGATATTATCCACCAGGTGGTTAAAAATAGGCTTTCTAAAGAGAGGCATATGGTCATAAACAACTAGCTAAGTATTAAAGGAAAACTGGGATATTGTGGTCATGGAGACATTTGAGACATGTCACTTCAGCTGGCCGACTATCTCAGCAAACACAATTAGTTCAAGAAAGAGAGAGACATCTCAGGGGCCTACCTTTCTAAAAAGAGCTAAGAATAAGGATGAAAAGGGGTTTTTACTTGGCTAGGGCTACTACCCAAGATCAAGTAGCATCACCTATTTTATCCTAGTAATATCAATTTTCAATGTTATTGCCATCAAAATTGCACTGCTTCTCTTCCAGCCCCTTCAGCAAATAGAGGTTCACTTCTTGATCAGCTCTAACAACTGGTTGAGACACAAACCAAGCATGGCTTAGGGGTAAATTAACAGATGCACTGTGAATGGGTCTTGGTGTGCACTCAACTGCTAAGTCTTGCAGGGATTTTCTTTCCCATTTGGCATTTGTAAGGAAGAATATTTTCAGAGTATAAACAGTATGCTGTCTTTGTTTTGCAGAACAAATTCCAAGGCATGGTCTTTGATTTTGTAACCAAACAAGTATTTGACATCAGCATCATGATACTTATCTGCCTTAACATGGTCACAATGATGGTAGAAACAGATGACCAGAGCAAAGAAATGGAAACAATTTTATCCCGGATTAACCTTGTTTTCATTATCCTTTTCACTGGAGAATGTGTCCTGAAATTGATTTCACTTCGCCATTACTACTTCACTATAGGCTGGAATATTTTTGATTTTGTAGTTGTAATTCTCTCCATAGTAGGTAAGAGCAGTTCTTTTTCAAAAAAGGGCTACTGCAAAGAAAAGTGAACATCTGTTTCAAGAATGTTATGATACTGCACATGCATGTTTCCTATAGAACTTAGATGTTGATTCAGATCTTCTTACTTTATAGCATACAATATATAAAATGTTGCACACAAGAAGATTTTTACCACTCCCACTAATTTCATTGTCATCTTTAACACCAAAAGACATAAGGGATCTATCTGGCAGATTAAATTAGCCTGCAAATCTGTTTTCATTAGTAAAAAATGAAGATTATGTGAATGGGGTGAGATTGTTAATTGCTTTTGCTAACTAAGGTCTTGATGAATATTTAGATTTCAGTCAGCTAAAAACTAATGAATCTCTAAGGTGCAATTTGTGAGAGTTCAAGATACTTCAAGGTGTGACAAAACTAGTCTTAAAGATGTCCTGATACACCTCAGAGAGGCTTTGCTGGATACAGTGTAGATCCTCCGGTAAAAATTTCATCAATTTGCATAAATTAACAATAATCTTTCATAAAAGACACTGGTAGTAGGTTCAGCTTCAAGAACTAATTATTCTAAAACAGGAACTTCTCTTTCCAGGCTTCCTTAGGAGTAACTGAAAGCTTAGACAGGCACTAGCTACTTTTGCTACAAGCAGTCTTCTTTCTTTTACTCACTTTTCTTGTTTTCCTAGCTGTAATTACAACATGAGGAAAATATGCTCTATTAACAGCTTTCAATAAAATATAATAACCTGTATGATGTTTTTCAATTACTTTCTTTCCTAGGAATTCTGACATTATGCTACATATCTAAAAGTAAAAAGACATAGACTTCCTATATTGATTGTTTTGGGATCAGCAATAAATAAATATCTTCATAAGTAATGAATTAATAAATTTAAAGTGTTATTTTAAATATTCACTCTTTTCTTCTAGGTATGTTCTTAGCTGAGATGATTGAGAAATATTTTGTATCCCCCACATTGTTCAGAGTCATTCGACTTGCCAGAATAGGTCGAATCCTGCGTCTCATTAAGGGCGCTAAGGGCATCCGCACTCTGCTTTTTGCTTTGATGATGTCTCTTCCTGCTTTGTTCAACATTGGTCTGCTGCTGTTCCTGGTCATGTTTATCTATGCCATATTTGGGATGTCCAACTTTGCCTATGTCAAGAGGGAAGTTGGGATTGATGACATGTTCAATTTTGAAACATTTGGCAACAGCATGATCTGTCTCTTCCAAATTACCACATCTGCTGGTTGGGATGGTTTGTTAGCCCCTATTCTCAACAGCGGGGAACCAGACTGTGACCCTCAGAAAGATCATCCGGGCAGCTCTGTTAAAGGAGACTGCGGCAACCCTTCCGTTGGGATTTTCTTCTTTGTCAGCTACATTATCATCTCGTTTCTGGTAGTGGTGAACATGTACATTGCTGTGATTTTGGAGAACTTCAGTGTTGCCACTGAAGAAAGCGCTGAGCCCTTGAGCGAGGATGACTTTGAGATGTTCTATGAAGTCTGGGAGAAGTTTGATCCAGACGCAACACAATTCATAGAATACAGTAAACTCTCAGATTTTGCAGCTTCACTAGATCCTCCTCTTCTCATAGCAAAGCCAAACAAAGTCCAGCTTATTGCAATGGATCTGCCCATGGTAAGTGGTGACAGAATTCACTGCCTTGACATCTTGTTTGCTTTCACAAAGCGTGTTTTGGGRGAAAGTGGAGAGATGGATGCCCTCAGAATACAGATGGAAGATCGGTTTATGGCAGCCAATCCTTCTAAAGTCTCCTATGAACCAATTACGACGACATTAAAACGAAAACAGGAGGAGGTGTCTGCTGTCATCATTCAGCGTGCTTACAGGTGTTACCTTTTAAGGCAAAAAGTTAAAAAGGTGTCTAGTATATATAACAGAAATAAAAACAAAGAAGGAGATGGACCAGTTATAAAAGAGATAATTATTGATAAACTAAATGGGAACTCCACTCCAGAAAAAACAGAAGAGAGCTCCTCTACAACTTCACCACCTTCTTATGACAGTGTAACAAAGCCGGACACGGAAAAATATGAAAAAGACAAAGCAGAAAAGAACTATAAAGGTAAAGATGTCAGGGAAAACAGAAAATAAAAATCTAAGAATTCTGCTTGTGGGACAACTTGTTTACAGTCTTTGAACATGAGGTGTCAACAGGACTCCTGTAGGAGGTTTATGCCAAACTGACAGTTTTTACATATGTGTGTGTGTGTG
Organism: Apteryx rowi; assembly: GCF_003343035.1. NCBI lineage: Eukaryota > Metazoa > Chordata > Aves > Apterygiformes > Apterygidae > Apteryx > Apteryx rowi. The sequence goes on along the minus strand of NW_020447431.1, from coordinate 1,035,577 downwards.
TGTGTGTGTGCGTGCGAGTGTGTGTGTGTATATATACATTATATATATATACACACTTAAGGTCAGTGCCTATAACAAAACAGTGAACCTTCATCATCAAACTGTGACTCTGTGAAACAGAGTGACAAACTTGACAAGAGGTTACTGTTTTAACTACAGCTGACACTGCTAAGAAGGAAGGATACTGTGGCTCCACAGAGAAAGAACATGGAGCATGATATGCGTGCAAAGCTATACTTTGTGTTTCACGTACTGCAAAACATTTAGAACAATACTTCTATCCGCTGTTTGTAATTCAACCACCACATTTGTCATATTTTTACAAATCAGTATTAGTGGATTTATCATTTTTTAACTCACAGGTTGTTTACTATTATATGTGACTATTTTTGTAAAAGGGGTTTTATGTTGGGGAAAGAGGTATGAGGACCAGGTGTTCTACTCTCAGATTCTCTGTAATGTACAGATAGAAGTGATTTGCATAGGCATACTGCACTTGTCAATCATGCATGGATAAAAATATGACATTGCTCAAAGCTAAAAATTTTAAGAACTTCCATGTTTCAGGGTTGCTCTAAAATTTGAGGCGTTCCAACTAATAGTATGGCATAATCTGCATTCAGATTATGCGCATCGAGATAATGTGCCTGAAAAGTCTCCTCTAACTTACAGGAATTTGCAATGACTTATTTTTATGCAAATCATTAAACATGAACAAGTTCTTGTTTTTGTTAAGTATTCACAGATAAAAGATATTGTGTGGTTTCTGCACTGGAAAAATAGCTTCACCAAAATATATCTGAAGATTCTTTTGATTTTTTTTTAAACAGCTCCACTTTTTTCCTGGGCTATTCTTTAGTTACTCTCTTCTCTCATTCAGGCCAACATCCAATGAATCAATAAAATACCCTTTGTTATGTAAATATTCATTATATACTGTTGTGCATATTTGAGCACAGAATTAAATGACTTTGCCAGTGAATTGCATCAAATATGTACCATAGTATGGGTAATTTGCAAGAGTTCATCAGGACATACGTTGTATTCTGTATCATTATAGATAGTTTGGAGAGTATCACTGATGCACGTCAATGCTTTTGCTGCTGTATCTTGCTTCTTCCACTGTCCACAGTCTCCACTACAGGAAGCCATATGTCAGTGGTGAAGTGAATCAAGTTGTCCAACCAGACCTCATTCTTTCAAATCATTAAGCAATAGTTTGCAGCTATTTATGAGCTTCTTTAGTTTTGCATTTTAAATTTGAAGTGGCTACTATATGGTGTAGAATCAGACTGTACAGGCCATATTGCAAACTGTTTAACCTGTTGAAAATGTGATTAGACTATATAAATAATGTAAAGAAATATTATTTGGCAATGGTTTTGTATATAAGAAAAGTGTCTTCAAGTTTAGATCACAGTTTCTTAAATTTGTTTTCTCATTCAGTTGGCTTATTTTTTGACCACAGTAATTTCAAACTGACATCATCACAGTATGAGGAAAAAAGTGAGTATTTGTAGGCTATCTTGTTTTAATATTATATTTGCAGATATTTCAATGTGAAGTAATTTGTGTAAATCTGGAACCCAGCTTACTGTTTCCAAATAGTTATATCTGGTATCTGGGCATAGCAAGGGAAGTATTAGGGGAATGTTTGAATTTCTAGAGCTGTTTGCATCAGAAGTTCCAAGATAGTCTTATTGTTCATAAATCCTTGCTATTTTGCAGTGTCTGTTTACATAAACTATTCTTATTCTTTTTGAACCAAGCTGCACTAGACTTGTCCAAATAGAATCAACAATATTTCCCAAGAACAAAATGGCACATTTGTATAATCAAGGACATCGGGACATTTTCTGTTTCATACACAAGCTGTGTATGTTAAATGTAGATTCTTTCTTTTACTAATGCTTTTGACTTGTAATGTGTTGGTGAAATGCATGCAGGAAATTGTTATTATTATAAACAACATAAATGATATAACAAATGAGCCAAAAAATAAAGATTTCATTTTTTATTGTATTTATTTCCTTTGTCTCTGTGCTTCTGTTGGCTTAAAAATGTTAGCTTTGTTACTAATAAGGTATGCCTTATCACTACAGCTAAATACCTTATTCTGCAAATTTCACCTTTTCTGTAGGTAAAACAAATTTGTTTAAAAGAAAAGTTGACCACACCCTGTTGACTTCTTGTTTGTCACCAATATACTGTAAGGGGATAACACAGGACACCTACGCATTCTAACCTAGAAGCGTTTCTGTCAGCCCTCAAGAACCTTACCAAACCATGAAGGCACTGCTCAGTTTCTGARATACTGAGTTAACTGCATTGCTCCTACCAAAGGAAAGATGTTCTACAATTTCTGTTCTACAATTTATGCGTCTTAAATATGCAAACACACTCTCCAACAAAGTTCCTCTGTTGGGGTTCTGCATAACGTTAATCAAAGGGCTCATCTTAAACAGGTAAGAGTTGTTTTTAACTGTACAGTGATTCCTTTCATCCCAGATAATTCCCCAAAGTAATAAATATTATGTTCATGTGGCCTTACAAGAATGGGACAGCACTAAAGCCCGGCTGTGTTAAAAAGTGTTCGTAATCATAATATCTAGATATTACACAATAACTTTTGAATTATAAGGGATGTCTTGATCCTGTTTAAGGGCATAAAGATACAGTACACTGAAAGACAATATTATGTTATTACATTTAAAATACTATATTTTAAAATAAGCAGTAAGCAGAATATTCTTGGAGTTTGCTCACTACCACTTTTTCAATGTTTGTCTTCATCTATGGATATTATGCCCTATTAGCCCTATTTTGACCAAATATTAAGCTGCTTGGATATCTATGAACTAATAGAATATTCTAATATTCACATCTATTAAAATATCCAATATGATCAGCAATTGTTGCAGCAGAGCCTTTGAGTTAGTATACCATGCAACAGGGAAGCCCTGTTTGCTTAGAGCAATGGCTTTACCCACCCAGAAAAATGAAAAAATGCCATACCATGAAAACATAGACTTGTCCAGCTTGCTTACACCATTAGTTCCTGGAGCTGGTCCATGGACCTCCTGGAATATGGAGTTAAAGTTCAAGACATGGCATTCCACAGTTGTCTGCACAAGCTCACATGTAACTGGGCCTCCAGTCCTGCATTACAGAATCCTCTAATCAAGTAGTGTCAATATCAGCCAGTCAATCATTGAAGCCAGTTATACACATTCTTTATGCCACCACTGCTCTGACTACCTTACATAACCTCATAAATGATTCAAATTTCAATGATCTAAACTTCCAGAGATCTTTGGAGCTCTTCTGCTTCTTTGCTCTGCCTGTCCCGCCTTTTCCTTGACTAAAAGTTATATTTTACTCATCAATGTATTCAAAACAGGACCTAAAGCCTGCAGAACTTTTGCTCCATGGACAGGTCAGCAAAGGTTCTGATGAGGAATGACAGCTCATCATTCGTTTTCAGGAACCTGGAGTCCAACAGAAGCAATTTATCTGAACAAAAAAGCACTGAAAAGGGAACCTTTTAAGAAAGTAAGACCTTTAACCCACAGATTTATATGAAAAGACAATGAAGTTACACATCAGAAAGCCTTAGGACAGAGTGGGCATAGAGCCCCCCAAAATAAGAGTACTGAAGCAGAAAGCACATTTTGGATAGGAAGCTGCTGAGCATGGGATGACTTGGTTTATAGTACTCTATAACAGTAAGATTGTTGCACCCAGCTTCATTGCCACAAACTGAATGTGGGAAAACACTGAACTGTGTTTGACAGTGCTTTCAGCCTTCTGAAATGGCTGAGGGTCCGGGTTCAACCTGGACTGGAAATTGGCTCACTTGGCCTCAAGGGCAAATATGTCCTCCTAATTACCATATGCTACTTCTGAGAACTTCCTCCTCCCTTCTACTCATTTCTTTTTTCCACAGAAATCACTAGACAGTTTGTATAATTTAAATCTGACATTACACACTCTTCTCCTGTGCTTCCAGAGCATTTGAACAACAATGCCATTTGAAAAAACTCCCTACATGCTATTAGGCAAGCCAGCGATGATGCATACCCCAATCAAGCACGGTTACATATTCCTATCACCTTATACTCGTAGTCCTTCTCCAGATTTTCCAGTCAGCAAAGGAGGATTCCCTTACTGACTACTAAAATCCTTACTGTATGCCTGTACTGATCTCTGTCCGTAAACAACTGCGTTTTCAAGGTGTCCAGGCACAGACAAAATGCCTTCCTCTATGTCTTAAACCTCTTATCTATCACCTATTGCCAAAATGAGAGTACTAGGAATGCCGACAGTAGAGCTAGGTCACTCTCTTGGTATATGTTCACTACTTGCTGCTTTTCTTTAATGAGTGTTTAGACTAAAATATTTCCACACAGATGACCAGAAAGGAGAGAGATTCTTATTCAGATCATTGCAAATTAATTCATAGGGCAGCACAGTTTACTGCTGTTCCCAAGCAAGTGTTCCCAGAAGTCCTAGTGCCTCACACAAGCTAATGCAGCAGCACTAACGTGCACAGTCATGAAAGAGTAATGAGGTTGCAGAATTAACTGAAGCTAATTCATCACTGAAGTAATATTACCAGAGGAGGAAAGCTCAGTGCGTGGTGCCAAAAAAGACCCATTTCCTCCAAGAAGGAGCAGACTGGCCACAGAAATGATGACAGGGACTGTCATGGCGAGTTGTGTTTCCCAGTAACCAAGTATATTCTTTGTGAAATTCATTCATCCATTAATGGAAATTGTGAGTACTCAACACTTCTTCAGATCCATTATGAATTGCATACTGTACTTATATTTAAAAAAATATAAACCAATCATTTAGGAGGCAAAATTATGATGGTAACTAATAAAATCAAGAAAGCCTGCAGAGCTCAACCCCAGTATATAAGACTTAAAGGTTACACCATTATTACTGCTACATGAATTGTTACAATTTTGTGAATATTTTTACACTGAAGAACTTAGCTCTCCTGAACTGTCATTTGTTCTACTTTGTATGCTCATCTTTTTAGTTCTTCAACTAGAGAGATATATGTGAAAAACTTCAAAGAAATCTGAGCAGGAAAATGGGTCACTGAACTAAGAAAAACATTAACATTTAAAATATGTTTTCATTATTTTCTATTTGTTGCCTGCTTGAAGAATCTTTGGTTATCCACTCAGAAAAGAGAAATAATACCATGTGACTGAGAATGAACACCACAGAAATAATTGTTATAAATACTCAAAACAAATGGAAACCACAGTTTATTAATCATTTGCTCAGATCACAGAGCTAGTTACAATGGATGTCTTCAAAAAGATCATGATTAGTTTACTAACGAGAAAGGATAAGGTTTTAGTGGGGGATGGTGAAGTGTTTTGATCTGTCTCCACCCAACACCTTAGAGCACAGATACGCTTTGTCTTTGTAATGCAATGCATACTCTCCACCGCTTAACAAATTAAATACTTTACCCTCCTGGAAGGGAATATGCTGCAACGTGAGCCTCAGCTAAGCTAAGAAAATAAATTGTACTGCAGCAACCTATGTAAACTGAAGCCAATTACCGTCTCTCAGGAGAGAAGACAAATAACATGCATCTCTGCAGCAAGTGCTATGTTTGATGCATATTAGAAAAGACATATCATGAACAATTTATAGCAGTAAAGCAGGCATCCATTCCCAAGCATTCTACACTTCAAGTACATTTCCTGTGTAATAAAAGCCATTTAATGCTTTTCACATAACCTACATTCAGGGAGAAGGGGAAAAATGGCACCAGCCCTAAAAGGTATTCTTTGTTCTTATCTGAAACATATAAAATCATGTACTGTGCTTCACATGGAATTCCTGCTATTTTATAAAATTACAAGCCTCTCATGAGAATTTCAGTATCAGAAGGTTATTTATTCTTAATTCTGAAACTTTCATAGCCTGTACACAGATCACAGACACTCTGCCACACCAGTCTTCTAATGCAGAAATTCTGAGTTTGCCTTCAGAAGGCAAGGCTCTCAGGTACACGCTTAAGGAGAGCTACAAGTACCTGCACAATCTTAATGAGTGAAATCAGTCATCCTAAATCAAAGGAGGTCCTCCTGCTTGTTCCATCAGTCTAACATGGTGATATCCCATCTAGCAAACCAAAAGAAGCATACATACCATATAATAGTAGCTATATTCAAATATTATACATGGAAGTTTTTTAATTATGTCATACAAACCATGTAAGTGGTTGCATTACGAACTTCTTTCCCAGAGAACTGGAACTGATTGACTGAGTTCAACAGCCACAAAAATTTACATTTAATCATATTTTTTCTCTTGTTGCTATTACAGGGGGAAGACAGTGATGGGCCTAATTTTACAACTCTGCAGGAAGCTCTGAGTTCTGGTACACACTTCAGAGATCCCAGCTCTGATCTAAGGAAGGAAATTGATTGACCCAGAAAAAATAACAGCTTTTTGTCTCTGTTGAACACTAACAGCCTTATCCTACCTCTTCATGCAAATAAGCAGAGAAGGATCTGAGAAGCATGTGAAAGTATGTAATGAGAAAGCTGTATAAATTCTCTCTGCCTTAACTAAGAAACATTAAATGAAAGGCATAAGCACAAAAAGATACAGAATAAAAAAGCTTTAATGGGCACAGTCAGATCCCAACACGTGTGACACGTATCATAGGTAGCATTTATTCTTTGGATCGGATTTTGCTATTGCAACTCAAGGCACCAGGGAACAAAATATTCTTTTAAAACTCTGAAAGTGACAAGGAACAGAACTGGCTTAGCATATGCCACTTGCATGAATGTGTGTGGTGCAGCAAGGATGTTACTAACATCTCCCATCTGCACCAGTCACATCCTTAATTTATGTGTTGCAGAGTTTGTGCAGAAATGAGGGCAAGCAATGACTTTTATTTTACCATTATTATCCTCATTTCATAATGCAGCATTTTAACTCAGAGTCTGTATTTTGACATGCTTAATTTACAGGTATATTTTCAATTACATGTTTTAGTCCTATGCACCTGTAACTACTTCATTCAGCACACATCTTTTTTTTCAAGAATGAGAAAAAATTCTCTGCTTTATCTTGGTTGTGCAATAGGAGATGAGGAGAGGCAGCAGTCATATTTAAATCACCTGCATTCTCTGGCCCTCCAGGTTTCTGGTATGCAAGAGAATTTGAAGAGTTCCAAACATGGTCATGAAGCAACATCCCGCTTGCTGACCACGTATGTGGGAAGATACACTGAACTTTAAATGGTACTCTGCCTCCAGGGGACAGCCTTGTGCATAGAGGAATGTCCCAGACCCTGCGTGATTATAGTCCATTTGCATACTGTGATCTGAGTTCTGCTGAACTCTGATGTTGAAACCTTACAGTTCTTCACAATTGACATACTTATATATGAAAAAGCGCTAAAACTTAGTAAGTAGCTAAAATATAATAATATATAATTTTGCTATCCCTATAATACTGCTAGTTTTACAATACTTGCCTGGAACAAGCAATGTTTTTTAACAAGGTGAATTACACTGTTTACAGGTCAACAGAGCAGGCAGTGCAATTTGGTGGCTGGGCTAATAAATTTTCAAAGCAATTTTGCAAGCCTGTATTTCTTGTTCTAACAATTCTACTTCTATTTTATAGACTGTACATATATACAAGCATACTCTTTGTTGTATTTTAAATTAGAATATATCACTGATCATTTTTTGAAGAGAATGCAGTTCACAAGTATGGCTGCTCCTAATTCATTATTGTGCAGAATTTGTGCGGGAGAAGCTAGATTGTAAATATTTTACAGTAAAATGATATTTCTGTATTTTCCAGGTCACTGCTTCTTTCTTTCTGTTCCTGAATCATTAGGAGTAAATTGCAGACTGAAGGAACTGCTGCATTTGAAGATGGAGTACAAAGAAGACCAACTGTTCTGTGCAGCTCACTGAGGTGCAGTGCTCCATGGCATCAAAACCATTGTACACAGAGTCTCTTCCCTTGGAAAACTACAATCCAGGTGGTAACTCCATTCCCTCACCATGTGTACTTAGAGAAAAACTTCAGGGAAGTACTAGCTAGAGACTTCTCTTCCATTTAGCCATTTCCCTCTAATGAATACCCCATTAAAAAGTCAGGGTTTGTTTCCATCTTTACTCTCTTCATGCACTATACTCCCTTTCTCTCTGTCTGCCCGCATTAAGATATCTGAGTCAGGGAAAGCTTGCTATCGTCCAACATTCTTGGCTGGACATTAGGCACTGCAGCACTGAATAATATTAATAACATCACAGATTAGAAACTCTTTTCCATAACTCAGCTGCACCAGGTTTTACCTGCAGACATACAGTGATAGCCACATGCTCCTCACAGTAAAATTTCAGACATGTAAACAGAAAAAATACCTACTGAACTACAAGCTAGCTTTCATTTTGCTTGTTCTGTCCCTTCAAGTTTGACAGCCCTTTACCATTTTTCAGTTTATGCCATTTAACTCTTTTACACTAAGTCTGTCTCCTCTTACTCACACATATTCCTTCCTCCAGGAGCAGAGAACTTTACATGTGCTACTGCAAACAACGCAACCCTAGCAGCACTAGCAGGAGTCGAATTAAAATGACAAGTTTCTTGCAACAATACCAACTCCAGCTGTGGTACTGGCAGATTTCAGAAGTTTAAACAAGGCCATGCCAGCTCAGGCCAGAGAAGAAAGGCATCTAGAGTGAAAATGCAGGCAATTCATTAGGTGGCACTCCTTCTTGAGCCATTCTTGAGTCTGAGGCCAAATATGATGCAACTGCATTTTTCAGATATGACAAAATAAGGTCAAACCACACTCAATCACAGAAAACCCTACTGGACCCTTTTCACATGAGAAAGCTGAGAGTTTTTGTGCAGTTTTCCTGGGACATACTGAGGGAGGTCACAGAGCCGGAGGACTTTCTCCATTTACTCTCATTAACATTCCCACCATGGTATGTCTACTTTCTGTCAAGAGATGTGGTCACAGTCACAGAGCCCGCTCTCCCCATTCAGATTATTGTCCTAAACTACTGCCATATTAACCTGCTTTCACCTCAATGCTGGTATACCTTCACTTCTGGAGTGTGTAATGCCTAACTCCTTAAGTCCTGTGGTGAAGGAGATATATCTATATATAATGTCCTATAATGCAGATGCTCAGGCAATATGACCATACAGTCCTTTTGCCTTTCTAATCCATACAAAGATTTTAAAAGGTAAATGTGAGCAGCCACTGCAGTTCTATCTGCAGTGCTGTATTCTTTCTTTAATTCCAGCATCTCAAGTAGCACACACTCAAGTGACAAGGTAGGCTTATAATAAAGTGCAACGCATATAAAATATCCCCCACTAAGCATATCCACATGCCCTTTCCCTAGCTCAGGAATTACTATCATCGCACAAGAGCCCTCCCGAAGGGCTGTATGTAGTCATGGTGACAGAACATCACCACCTGTCTGCCCCTGCAACGGAGGCGATGAGCCAGAATACAGTGCTTTGTTTTGCTGTGACTGAATGCATATAGCATATTTTCAAATAACCCATTCCTAACAGAAACCAAAGAAAAGGAAGATAGTTTTCAAAGTATATAATCCAAAGAAAGTTCCAGATTTATTAATAAAGACTTATGAAAATGAATCAACATAACAAACAACAGTGGCTTGAAATTTTACATGAATGCGAATGTTTCAAATTCTTCAAAATGCAAGTTGGATCATAGAAACGTAAAAGGGATGTTTTATGTGCAACAAGTCTAAAATGTAGGCTTCATACAAACACATTTTGTGAAGGGCTGCAATTGCTACTACATATTGCTTTTATTCCAGTAGAAACCAAACAGATTAGTAAATACTGTTTGTCTGCAGTAAATAGAGTACAGCTTGCAGCATTTTGCCATTTTAAGGGCAAAAGATCAGCTGACAAAAATCACAGAGAAGCTGGCTAGACAACTATCATGGTGCTGCTCAGAGGAAGGAAGAAGTAAACAGTATAAATTATGAAAGCACATACACGAAGTGCATCTGGGCATGAGACAGAAGCCGGCCCAAGCAGAAGGAGAGCAGAGCTCCTCTCTGTTACCCCATGGATCTAGTCCATCCCTCAGGTTGTGTGTACATTTTGGAGCACTTCACAAGTGCCAGATCTGGGTGCGTGTCCCTCCCTTACCCTGACTTTACACTGAGCAAGACACATGGCCTATCACCTCTCTCTTCTCTTCCCAGCCCACCTGGTTTCCCCAGGAAAGAAACGCAGGCTGGTAAGGATTTGGGGTGTTCATCTGGTCCCCTGATAGGGGTGGTTGGAGGGTGAGGACTGAAAGGCAAGCTGCAGAATTCTCCCTGCCTTGCAGTTCAGATTTATCATCCCAGGCCATATGTAGATTTTTCCAGGGGTTGCCCAGTTGAACTGAGTTAGTTCTCCATTTCCCTAAATTGGAAGGGGCTACTGAACTCCAAGAGCTCCTTGGATACATTTACATTTACTGGCTTTCCCATCAGTGTAGAAGACTATCTACAGATAAGATGTGCTTACCAGAAATTAAGCATTGGTGTCAGAAATGAAGAACACAAACAAGATCTGGACTTCATCTTCTGAAGGTCAAAAGTATTTAAGAATCTGTGTTCCCTGATATTCTTCCATCCTACACCATTTGTAGAAAGTAAGAATTTTATCTTCCAAATGGTTAGCAGAGAAGGCTGCGAGAGTTTTTATCAGTTCTTCAGGAAGAATGAAAAGAGAGTGGTTCTGGGCTCTCAGACACGTTATTGGTTCAGTTTTGACTTGTCCTTATCACTGAACAAGGGGGAGGTGCTTAAACTCCCTGCCTATAGGCACTCTTTTCCAACATACACTCACTTAACAGCCAGGCAGAGCTTCCTTGCTTTAATAAAACATCAAGGTTTCTTTTCTAAAAAACAAAATTCAGCAAATGCTGAATTTAAGGTTGCATATGTTTAGCATATGCTAAACGTAATCTGCCATCTTGTGGAGATACACTACAATACACTGTTTTTTAACATCCACTATACATTTTATTAGACATATATTAGTATCTTGGTTTGTGTATTATTTGCCTAAGAGTAGACAGTAAGACTTTTGTATGAAAAATGTGATATACTGAACTTGGATAACCTACAGGAACACTAATGAAAAACAGTAGAAAAATGGTTGTATATAGAGAACTCTTAGAATAAGCATAACAGCAGTCCAAGCAGCTTTTGGTTTTCATTGAAATTTCAGATCTACCATAATCCATTCTCAAAGAAGCAGACACATGTAACTGCATTCACGCAACACATGCACATTCAGTTACATTCACATGCAACTGAATCATGAAACTGATTCCACATGAGAATGCAACATGTGGCATTTGAATAGCTTTATCTACGAAGAAATAAATCCTACGCAAGTTTTAAATTTAGTAGTACTTAATGACCTATATTAGTAAAACACTACAAACTGAACATGTTATGTATGCCTAACTGTCATGTCTTTCTATCTAGAAGCCAAAAGTCATATAGAAAAACTAGGAAAATAAATAGAGTAACTGCAGTTCGTTAGTCTACCTATAATGCTGTCTAGGTCACATCTGTTATGCATATTGTCTTATTTAATCCTTAAGCTCTTGAGTCAAATTATTTTAAGTTGGTATAAACTTTTTGGGAGAGAAACCCACTATAGTTTAGACAGATTTAAGAACACTTAGCTTCAGCAAATTACAGGTTCAGTAAGCAAGCCCAATTTTTCCTACTGACTTCACAAACAAGAAATATAACCTAATATCAGATGTGCATCTGTGCATGCTAATCAAGAAACAGTCTCTGAAAATAGCTAAAATAGAGTGTAATTTCAAGCTTTGACTTTTCCCRCTTTTATGTAGGCACCGAATATTCTCAGCACATCGGAATTACTACTGAGTAGTTTCCAATAACTAAATATTGAACTTCAGAGTGGTCAGTCACATTTAAATAACACATTATCAACTAATTTTATAATTTATTTGTATAATCCATCTAGATTGCTTCTGTTGTACTTGACAAGTCTTGCATCAGCTACACCATGAGACATTGTGTAATTTCAGTTAAGTAACAGCAGAAACGGAGGTCTGACACAAAATTAAGATGTGGCTTTTGAACTACTAATCATTCAGGGGAATTACTGTCAAGGCTTTGGTTCAGTTCACTTTAAACTCAAGTGCTGTTTGCAAATCTGAATTCTAGACATGGGATCTGATTTTCAGTCAAAATACCTACCATACTTCAGTACCAGTCATGGCACCCTAGACTGATTTCAGTGTGATACCTGAACACAAATACATTCTAAAAACGTTAATGATACTGAATGTCAAATGAAATTATTTTTTCAGTTATCTGTAACTTTGTCTTTCCTTATTATGTACATATATTATGTATACATATATAAAATACCATTCAGAGAACTTAATATACAAGGATTCAGTAGTGTTATATTGAGAAGAGCGACAATGTCGTCTCCCTTACAGGGAGATTATACGAATGTTTTTCCATGGCTAAAATACAGACATTAAATCTGTTGCCTGAATTTGGGAATTATTTTCTTCTCCTTGCCACCTATATGTGAGCACGTATTGCCTCATGCCCATCCACTAGAAAGTATCAGGAAGCTTCCACACTGTTTAGAACGAGTCAGATTGTATCCGCAAAGAGTGACTCATATAGATAAGGCAACAGGTTTATCAAGAGATAGTTGCCATGGCAAACAGGTAATGAGTTCGGTTTTGTATGAACCAAGAGAAGATAAATAACCCCCAGAACATCTACGCACTGCCTCCAATACACAATGTCTTTTTTTTCTTCTGCAAACGTTATAGGGCCAGTGGTATACAAATCAGCAAGTCATAGTGTATACTTCATAGATGAATTTTAATCAACAGATACTGCAGTTTCAGTAAATTTTAAAACCAATGAGCTAGAAAAATATCAGATCATTCTCCCAGACACCATTCTTACAAATTCTAGAGAGAATGTACCTGGCAGCATCTGACATAATCAGCAAACTATTTAGAAAAATCAGTCTTATAATTCTTGTAAGAAGGAGAAAAGGTATGAAACTGAAGCAAAACCACATATACATATATGATACTTATATGCAGGATATATAGTCTCTAAAGCAAATCAACTGTATTGTAAAAGTACAAACACCATTGTCGGGCAAGTGAAGAGTTAACAGGACTGAAAAAGTCTGCCAACTGATATGCTCAAGGCTGCAGACTAGAAGAGCTAACAGCTAAAGAGCTCTGCCGCCTGRCAAGGCCAAGGAATCTGCACGGACCTGCAGGAGGGGAGAAGCGATACGGAGGTGTTGTGGTCTTGCCTCGCTAGCAGGGTCCTTCCAAGCAGACGAACAGTCCTGTTGTTATGAAACTCGCAAAGGTCAGCAAAAGCAGTGTTTGCCCAGAGTCCCAGCCATATAAAAAGAGACTTGGCGGCTAAGAGAGTTTGAGCAGGGACGGGAACRTGACCTGACCATCCTCTCCGGCTGGACTGTGAGTACTCCCTGCCCTCCCCTTTTCCTGGGACGCTGGGTTAAGGTAACTCCTCGAGGTTGAGAGCCCTGTCACTAAGAGAGTGAACAAGAAAGCTTTCAAGTAGGGACAAGCAGTGCTTCCAATTACTAGTGCAGTAACTGACRGTTTCGGGCTATCCTTTCTAAATCAGTAATCACCTTGTTTCGGGCTATCCTTTCTAAATCAGTAATCGATGATTTCGGGCTATCCTTTCTGAATCAATAATCGATGATTTTGGTCTATCCTTTTTCAGGCTATCCTCTCTAAATTAGTAATCGCATTATTTTAATGGATGTTACTAATCTAAGAGCTTGCGTGAGGAAGTAAACATAGTTTTTTTATTACGTTACTGTCTCAGTCGTTACTATCAAACCTTCGTAGCATGACAACCATTCAGAATRTCTCTCCCAAAATGGTAAAAAGAGAAAAGAATAACAGACCATTCAACATTCTCGTTTTATTTGCAAAAAATTAACACAAAACACACGTAAAGATGTTTCAGATACCCCAAAATTGCAAGCCTCCTCTGAAGAAAATGATTTTAAAACTGCACTAGAATAGTATTGTTGCTTCAGTGCTTCTCATATATATCACATTAATTCAGATTACAAATCGAGTAAACTGGAGTAAATCATTCACTAAGTTTGTTCTATTTCGTTTCCCTTCCCTTCTAATTCAAATTCTACAAACAGAATCTGAAGGTTAAGCTAAGTTATTTCTAACTTTTCTAATGTCTCTGATGAAACATGTTCTTGTTCCACAGGCTATAATTTACCTGTCACTCTCTTTGCCCAAGGAAATGATCACCTTGTCACCTCCTTTCCCTGCTTATATCCTCTTCACTCCATACAAATCAGCTACCTCTTTTTTCATATAATCTGAGACCAATTATTCTCAACTGTATTTAGTTTTGAAGTTTGTTATTTCTATTTCAGATCTAAAAAGGGGCTTGTGTGACCAAATGCTACTTTACCAACAGTACTAATTGTTCCAAGAAAAGACACCATCTGTACCTACAAATCCAATCTTCTAGCATCAGGTAGGTAATACATACACAATCAGTATTATCAACAACTTTTGTGTAGTCATTTTCATAACTTAGAGATAAAGAGTATCATTGTCCCACTTTATACATCCTATCCAGTTACTTACAGCATTTGCATAGACTGCAATGCATAATTATTGAAGTGATGCAGCTGAGATTTAAACATAAATGAATAAAAACATTACAGGTTAAAACTTCTGTAAAATGCTAGCAATGACTAAAAGCTGGTTTAATCCCTGGATGGTTGGGTCACACAGCTGCTACTGAATGCGCCCTTTGCCTGAAGCTTTAAGCTAAGAGTCAATATGTCCAAGAAATTAAGGAAAGGAAGGGAAAACAGGTTATTTGAGTTGTATTTCCACCTTGTTTCCTTTATAATGTCGGAACAAATTTCTGTAAAGTGGAGTTATCAGTAGTGATATTGATTTTCTTTGTAGAATGTCTTGATCTTTAAAGAAGTGATGAAAAAAATAACTAGGAAATATTATTTCTTCCCTCATGGTGAGTTGGAGGAAAGAAGACAGAGTAAGATTCAGTATGGACAGCACACAGTAGACTGCATAGTCAAGTCAAAGAGCCCAGTCCACAAAGAAAAGTGAAAGCAATGGCATCATAAATTTTAACTACTTAGCTACTACAGTGTTACTTACATTGAAAAACCAGAAATTTCAGATGAAAACTGGATCCTTCTCAGTTCTTAAGTATTTAGTTTTAAAGGAGGTAGCCATCTGCCCTGAAGAAATTGTTTTGTCGAAAACCTAGTCACCTACTGAAAACCAGAACATTCTTAATATGCCCTAGTCATCTCCATAAATTTCCTAAGTAATTGTCCAAGTGAGGAAGTGTCTTAAAGAAAAAAAGCCAGATTCCTCCATTTCACTTCGATCACCCCATTGAGCTTAAAATGTTAACATTTTGAGTAAAACCCACACACTTCACCAAAAAGTTAAAAAGTCACTAAATATATCACAAATTGTACAAGATCACCTATTGACATATATTCATGTATTTCTAAAACAGAAGCAGATGGGAAGGTAGCAGACACAACTGGAGGAAGTAGGCAAAAGGAGAGAGATAAAAAACCTTTCATGTGGACAATATGCTCAGCCTACAGAGTATTAAACTGTGAGATACTACTACATCTATTCCC
The DNA here is from genome assembly GCF_003343035.1 of Apteryx rowi. NCBI lineage: Eukaryota > Metazoa > Chordata > Aves > Apterygiformes > Apterygidae > Apteryx > Apteryx rowi. The sequence goes on along the minus strand of NW_020447431.1, from coordinate 1,019,794 downwards.
GTACTATTTTCAAGTAATAAAAAGGTGACAAATGCAAAAGAGGAGACAGGAGACAGCCAGTCGGTTAGGTGGGCATTAATTAAGATTTTAGCACTAGCACTCTACTCATTTACAGAGTCCGAGACAAGAAATTAATATGAAAAACTTAAGACTAATAAAATATTAACTATTTTCTCTCTTCCATTTCTCATACAACTTTGCACATTGGTTCTGAACAAGGCTGGAAACCAGCTGGGGTAAATAAAACTCTTTCTTGCTCTATTCTTGCACTATTATCTACCAAGCTGACCAAGAACCATTGAAATCTGACAAAACTTCCTTATGTCTTGTTATCTGCTTTCTTATTGTTGCCATAAAGAGGCAGGAGATTCAGGAAAAAAGAATACAAAACTGAACTGCAAATAGGTATCCATTAGGAAATCGGACTGCATTTTAACACACCAGAATCAATTCACTGACTGGATACTGGCTGTGAACAATCAGTCAGTATAGATAAGACCGAGGTACTTTGAATAAAATTTTCAAAAATCTCACCATGACTTTTGAGTCTTTACCATGGTTTGTCACATGTGATCCTTCTGTCATCAAATCTAAAATCTAAAAAATAGAAGCACAAACTGCTGCCATGACATTGAACATGATTTTCATTGTCTCCATCTAGCCAGTTGTAATGTCAGCATTTTAACACTTAACCTCCTGTTTCTGACTAATGCTTAAACAATAAGAATTTGCAGTGAAGACAAGAACTGTTAGTATGTTTCTGCGCAACTTCAGCAAATGGAATCTCATTAGTTAGTATCTGACTATCTGGGGCTGAAGGAAGGAAACAGTTTGATGTCACCCCATTTCAAATGAATCTCATGGTTTAAAAAAAAACTGTGACTGTTTAATTGGGAATGATTCTACTTTCTCCATGGTGTCCAGTCCTGTGTGGAGTTACCCTAGGCAGAAAACCACATTATTGAAAGCACTAGATCATTCCTGGATACAAACTGTTCCTACTTTGATTCCATGGGTTACACTTTCAGTGAAGAATTGTCTTAGAAATCACTTGTCCAGACTCCTGTGGTTTAAGTAAACCCAAGCAAGTACAAAACAGAATAGATGAATAACCAATAAAAAAATAATAGTCAGTAGTTGGATACAATAAGGACATCCTCACATTCTTATCGACTTGCCTAATCCTTTTGTTTTTTAGACCACTCTGTAGTACAGAGAGCATAGTTTGTGCATAAACAAGATGACCTAGTTTTCAACATCTGCAAGTCTTAGCTTGAAGCTCGTTTGTTACTTGAAAAGGCAATTAAAATTTAAACAACTGTGAGAAATAATCCCTTTATTTTCCTTCAGTTTCTGTGACAACAAAAAAACAGTTATGCCTTAACTAATATTCAACACAAAGCCACATCAGGATCCAAAATAACAAAGGAGCATTAACAGTACAGAGCACAGAACAAATCACACACACATACAAAAAGGTATACAGAAATATATAAAACCAATAGAGGTAAACATTTCAAGAGAATTGGTCAGGCAGTTCTTTCAAATCATTAGTCATGTAAGGAAGGTGTAATTCCACAGAGCACTCTTCARGTAAGAAATAAGATCTGAGCTGATAAAGTGACCTGTATTTTTTGGTATGGGATCCATTAAAAATCCAGACACTGAACAGAGCCACATGACATGTAACAGAGAAACACTTAACAAGAAACGTCTTTTAAACATCAATAAGCACATGCATGGGCAAACTTCTTCCAGCATTCTTCTATTGGTAATTTTTTTCATTACCCTTACATGTTTTTACAAGGATACTGACCTCTRTTATTATTTAACTATTGCACTTCAGGATGGATTTACTCTTATTTATTGAATATGTTATTTGTTACAAGCTAAAAAGGGACACACACAAGACACAAAATAATCTCTGTTCCAAAGAGCTTGTAAACCAAGGAAACACAGGTAAGGAAAAACTGTACAGCAACAAGGGGCATTACAGCACCTATTTCCCACAGAAGTTTAAGAACCCAAGCAATTTATACCTCTCAGTGCCCCCCAAAATATTCTGGAAGACAAAGATGCCAGAACTTACTTCATGTTACACTGATAAGTTACTTTGAATAAATTCAGCTCCATCCCTGTCACTGCTCCAAGGGATGGATTTTTTAGCTAAATCACAAATGCTGAAGTCAAAAGGACTATATTCTGCTACCAGCTCCCCCACAGACTCCTGACCTCTGGCGAAGACTCCCTTACACATTCTCTTTACTCCAGTCTGCCTTAAGATTCTAAGGGTCACCACTTACACAAATTCACTTCACCATCTACATAAGCAAATGTTCTAGACTTTTCCTATGAAACTGCTTTTTATGCAAGGGATACAAGCTACTTTGATGACAAAAGCTGGCATCCTACATACAAGTGCATAATACTATGAACACTTAGATTTCTGCTTCCATGGACTATGGCATTCATAAAAGAAATAATTGATAAATTAAAGATGAAGGATGGGAAACAGAGCAGTCACAGGAAATTAAACCCCCTCTAAAATTAAGTGTACACTTCTGAACATATATTAAAAAAAAGCTAAAAAACATTCTCAACATGCAATTAAATTGACTACATAAATACCTGATTTCAGGTGCACTAAAGGAATGTAGAAGGGAAAAAGGGAGGCTGAGGTTCCTATTAGGGCAGGAATGTCAATAGTAGCATTTCTTAACTGTATATTTATATACTTTCTGATCCTGATGTTTCTCTTAAGTTCGCTCTTCACTGAATTGTCCTGCTGTTTTGTTTTTTTTTAAACTACAACAGTCTTTGACCTTTTTCTCTTATTAAGATAAAGTATTTTTAAAGGATGAAAAAGAACAGCCATGCAAATATATGCTGGTTACTTTGACACTGATCCTGGGTAAAGTCATATATTGGAAGGCAAAGAATATAATCAGTTCAGAACTAGAGATACTAGAATTACTAATGAGAGCCAGAATGGCTTTAGGAGAAATAAATCTCAAACAACACTTTTTTCTGAGTACAGGTTTGGTTGATCAAAGTAACTGGGTTGACATAAAAGGCAGAAGCAAGGCATTTGACTTAGGCTTGCATGACATTCTCAGAAAAAAAAAATCAGTACTATAGAAAAAAAAAATCTGCATAAGGTCTGAAATTGATTACATCTACGTAAATTACAGGTATCCAAAGGTAACTGTAAATGAGATGCTATTAACACAAAAGAGCCTTTCTACTCCAATCCTATGTGGCTGTTTTTGGCAAACAGTAAAATAAGCATCTTTATCAAAGACTGGAATATTGTCTTGCAGCATATTCTGGCAAACTCACTTGAAAAGAAAGGAAGAAAGGTTGACAAGCTGAAAGTTATCAGAAAAAAACACTAAAGAAAATTTTAGAAAATCTAAATAATGAACAGTGATAACTGTACTTCACACAATAATTATTTCATCCAGCTGAATACTGAAATGATCTGATTATCATCAACATATCCTTACAGGCAGAAGAGGCTTTTTTTTTTTTTTTTTTTTTTTACCTAGTAGTCTTTAATGCCAGCACCAAGATTGCTTTCCAGCTATTGCATTTTGCTGGTAGGTTAGCCAAACTAAACTTTATTTCTCTTACATTTTTAAGATGAAAAGTGTTACAAGATAATATGATTTGTACACTCTTCAACACCATAGTCTATGTGACAGATGCAAAGCCTAACACAAAATCTCAGAATTCTTGCAAAATACTTCACACAAAGTTCGAACACTTGCAAAATTGCCCCCCCCCTTTTTTTTTACGTATGATTTAAATGCTTCAGCTCGCTTTCTTTTCATCTCATAAGAGGTTATTAGAATTATTATTAGAATATTAGACAAAATATTAAAATCAAAATTCCTTCAAGAAATGTGAAATATCAAGAATTAGATGGATTTTTTTTTTTAATTCATACAAAACTTCCTCTCAGTTGGGTTTCATGTGCTATCACGTACCTAACTGAGATTATACATATTGGAATTCAAATTCCCCAATTCCCATATCTTTTTTACCATTATTATGGCATTATATCTTAAAGATATTTCTTTGAATCACAAACGTCGTTTTAAAATATCGGATAATTCTGCCTTAATACAACTTGTGTTTGGATTTCTTCTTTCTATGCAAAAAGAAAGAAAACATTCTATTATAACCACATTCTTCATCTTTGTGTTCATGCTTTTATGAAGCTTAGACCTGGACAACTGCTGCTTACACAAAATTACAAAGTCTCTGTAAAATAAGAAACTCTCAGTGAAAGACTCTGAAAATAAACAAAATTAACTTACTCTGTGTCATGAACTGCATCACTTCTACATTATCCTTAAATTCCTCCTTTTTCAGTACAAGTTGTTACTTGTCAGTTTTAACAGGAAAAGCAGCTGAATGGCAACTCATCACAGGACACGCCAAAACTCCATTWTTCATGATCCAGCATCTAATGGGGCAGTAGAAAAGATTTGGGTTGAATGATTTTAAAAAGGGGGGGAGAAAATTATCTTGCAAAAGAAAAGGGAGCACTGAAATTATTATCAACTAGTCAAAAGAGAGTTTGTAACTTAGTATGAAAAATGCTTGCCTCTTCTGCAGACTTTCACCACTGTAAAGCCTCAAGTCTGTCCATCTCCCACAGAGAAATAGTACTTGAAACCCTAATCCTTCCTCTCTCTCAGATTCTGTATTTACCTGGATATTTTGATTCTCGCCAACGTCAAGGTTTTAATTCTACCTTTGGTATTTGTGACACAGTCTCTTTTCTGTGCAAATGAAGAATTCATTCAGTATACATTCCAACATCAACTGTCCTGAAATGGGACTCTAATTATTACTGAAGGGGAAACAAGGTGAATAAAATCTTACTACGATTATAGAATTGTTTATCTTTAWATATTTGGATCTCATTCAAATCCATATTGATCAAAATTAAATCCATATCGATCAAAATTATTGAACCATGAATTTATTTTCAGCAGTCTGCTAAGTTCATAGTTTCTGAAAGCCTTGCTAACCATTGCTGGCAAAATTTAGAAGGCAGAATTGGCAAGAATACTGATCCCACTAGACATAAGACTAGGATACAAGATATACAGGAAACCTGATACATGCAGGATCTTCTGTTTGCACAGGTGGACATTCCACTGTCATTTTCACTATAAACTATTGTTTTCTGATACTTGCATGAACTGATTTGGGTTTGAGATCTGGCATGCCATGGTTTCTGCTTAAAAACAATTTCCCCCCCTGAAAATTAAAAAAAAAGATCTCCATATTTCATCTCATTTTTTGACAGACAACCAAAAAGGATTTTACTGACACACAAAGCCTTTCAGCTTGTCTTAAGTTAACAAAATTGAATTTGGCAGAAAGCATAACATCTTTTGATACTTTATAAAATGGAGACCTGCAAGTAAATTCAATTTGTGGTCAAAAGAGATATAGTGTTTCCTTCAAATGCACGGTAGGATAGTTCAAAGTGCTTCTAAAACGTGCTCAGTGATGCAAATGCTTAAAACATTATCTACTGCCAGTAGCTGCACCACTGGCAGTAGATTACAAGTGCAGAAAATTTCTGTCTACTATCACAGAAAACTGACACTATATATATGCTTACCACTAGGCAGAAAAGCCTACCAAAAAGAATAAAAGCATTTTTAATAAAAATAATGATAAAAAATTCAGGTTTCAGATAAAGTTTTAGTATCTCATAATATCTATTTCACTGCATTGGTGCTGACAAATAAAAACTCTGCATTTAACAAATTTATGCTTACTATAGGTTTTAACTCATCACTGTAAGTATAAACCCCATAAAATCAAAAGAAGACCTGAGGTCTACAGGCCTGAAAGCAAAGCAACCATGTTATAATGTCCACRTAGCCATTGACTAGTATAGTCCTCAATTTTAAATTTCTTAATGCATTAAATACCTCAGATTTTCTGTAAATGTTTCCACCTAAGCTGCTTATACTGAGTGAAAATTGTGTTATGCAAACACATTTTACAAGGCCATTTTTAATTATTCAATCACATCTCTCAGTGACAAATGAACACTTCCCATCGACTGCTGAGAGACTGGCCTATGAAAGCTGAAATGAGAATTCCTTTCATGGACCTGTACTGAGCAGTAAAGCTGCGGTGGGAAAGATAGCAAAATCCACCAGTCTACCAGACTGCTTCAGGAAGCTGATGGTGAAGCAAGAGAGAACAGGATGCACTGCTATTCCAAAGGAAAGAGGTCAGCTTAAAGATGGATTCCACCACAGCTTGTTTCCACACTTCAGTCTCATTAAGCACAATTGCCTGAGATTTATTTAGTTATCTACCTATACAGCCATTGTGGTATTTTTTTCCCCCCATTATAYTCCCTGCAGGTAATAGAAATGAAATTGTTCTTTGGAAATTTACATGAGAACTTGGTCTGTTTCTATCAGGGCCCTGAGGGCACTAACAGACCTTGCTGGCCCCAACCAGCCTCATCTGGGATGCCCCCACACACCCCAGCCCATAGGCCCAGGAGCCCATTTCACCTCAGCCCAGGACCTTCGCTCCCTGCCCCAGAGATGCTCTAGCAGTGCCAGTTTCCAGCTCTGCCGCAGCTGTGCCCCTGCCTGGCCATGGGTCCTGCTGATCCAGACCCCAACCCACACGCTGACCACCCAGCTTCGGCCCTGCCTCACCACCATGGATGTGCTCGGTGATCATTGGCCCTGATCCTAACCCTGACAGACCTCCCAGCTTGACCTTGGACCTGTCTCATCACTATGATACTGCCTTATGATCTGGACTCTTGGTTTGACCTGGCCACCATCTCCTGCCCTGCTCCCTCACTCAGGTACTGTGTGACTGGGGCGCTAGGAAGCGAGGCCCCTGCCCTGCTGGCAGTGTTAGTCCCCTTGGCTCCCATCTCCTGGGGAGCAGCTGGCCCCTGCTGCTCCCTGACAGTTTCCTTCAAATGCATTATTTGTAATTTTCCTTGGTTTGACAAATTCTATAAATATCAATACGCATACTATCAATTAAATAATTTCTGAGTATGGTTTTTCTATTTGACCATCTGCAGTGAAAAGAATTTTCTGCAGCAAAATGAGTACCACAAAGCCTAAGAGCACATGGATTTAAAATAGTGATTATCTAAAGGCAAGTTTAAGTCACTGTGTCCTCAACCTGTAGCACTAATTTCTTAGTTTAAAAGATGTTTTTATATTGTGTTATCTTTGTACTATTAACAATACTATGCATATTTTATCACCATTTCTCTTTTGACAGAACTAGGTCTCCATAAACATGTGCAGATCTAGAAACGGAGTGAAAGTGTTTGAAAACAAAGCATCTCTCAAATTGTTAGGGCAGCAGATAGAACATAAAACATTACTGCTTTTAATACTGTATTGTATTGTATAAGAAAGTTAAACAGGATTTTCTTTTAGATATTAATATCGCAACAGGAAGTCAAAATTGAGAGACCTTTTTATTCTGAGAGTTAAGCTGCTGTTAAATTTGGTCTTGAACCACATTTTCACTTAGAAGTCCCAGTAAAGGGTGTAGGAAACGTGCTTGAATTTAGACTGTACAGACTAAAGGATCCTTGCCCTGAGATCAATGAATCTTGCTATTCATAATTCCACATTTTAGTCATTTTGGATGCAGTCACTGATACATTTTTTAAAACCTTTATCCAGATAAATTCTTAAAGTTATTGGTATGTAGGTCACATCTCCAGTATCAGGCTTTCAGCAGGTAAGTTCGGGTGCTCCAACACAATCAAGGCCTATGTCACTGGAGTTTTAACTCCATCAAGGGCCCTTTAGACCAAATAGATCAAAAACTAAGCTTATTTAAAAAGAAACACAATTATGAACACCACTCACCAGCCCTTCAGGTTGAGGATGCAAGGAAGAAAGTAACTTGCCAAGAAACATCCTTGTAAAAGAACTTAAAAAATCCTACATGCCTTAAGTGCTGTCAAGGCTGTAGAAGAACCACCACRCTCAGGAGCCAGATGACATTAGGCCAGCTTCTACATTACTGAGCAGTAAGTTCTGCTGTCAGGGAMAAACAACTACTCAGAAGGTCTTTTCTTTGCACTCATCTCTCTAGAGGCATAGAGAATTTCATATAGTTGAGTCAATGTGTGCAACAGGTGGGGAAAGAATAAAAGTATTGTATGAGCCATCCTGTTGCAGCCAAAGTTGGCCAATAACTAGATCCACATGTATTAATTAATTTTTTGTCTTTTTGCTGTTTATAGATGTTAGTACTTTGATCAATTCTGTAATATGCATTTTGCACATATATCTAGCTGGGTGTTCTTCTCTGCCCACTCAGAGTATTTATAGCTATGTATGTACTAGATGTGTTGCAGTACTTCAGTAAGTGCTTTAACACTTTAAAATGCTGCATGTACAAAAGCTGCATTTTAAACAGAATAAAATTCTCAGAAACAGCTATTCAAAACAAAGCCCACAAGAAAGTGTTTTTAAAATGTGTCACATTAGACATTTGCTTTGCAGATTATGTTCATCTTGGGTAAAATAAATATTCATTTACATTATTAAATAGAACTGCAAAGCAGTGAAATGTATTAAACACCCAGATAGATGCAAAACATTTACAGAAATAGTGGCTGAAGTATCTTAAAATTTGGAAAAAAAAMCCCACATTTTTTAAAAAACTGTATATAAATACATACTCATAATACAAATCTACTAGAACTTGGTAAAAAATAACACTGAAAAGAATCTTGTTTATGTACAGTACCTACTGAGATAGTTTTAAGGTGGTTTCTCATTATTTTTTAAGAAACTGATGAGGCTCTTTGGCCTAAAATTAGACTTACTATGTCAGTTATGTTTTAATTCTTGGCTGCAACATCCTTTCAGCCTGCCCTTACACTGCTCTCTTGTGAGCTAGTGTGGTAATGCAATAGCTTAAGCTAACTTGTTTCAGTAAAATGCAGCATCAATAGAGAGATGCACAATGGGAAAGGAATGACATCGCAAGTTGTACACAGGGAAAGAACTCACTGGCCTTAATTTGCTGCTGGAGGACTGAACAAGAAAGCTGGATTTAAGCAGAACTGCAACCCTTCTTTGCAGCAGGGAGGCTGTAGATCAGGACTGTTAAATACTTATGTGGRAAATAAAACTGACAGGAGAGAAAGCAGTCAGACTGGCTCTTAACCTCACATTATGGTTCAAATGTAATTATTCATAGAATAACCATGAACAAAAYATAAAGTATTTTGATTTTTTTAAGTGGAAGTAACCTACTCTTCTAATTCACATTATGCAACTCCATCTCTTGGCTGCAGCAGGAATCAAGACATTCAGCTGTTTCATAGCAATGTGTGTAACTATGCRAGGTGCTTTAAGCAGATCTATGCTCATCTTGTATAAAACTGTGACTGCTTTAGTGCACTTCTGAACCAAATCTTGTAAAATGTACTGGTAACCTGCTGACCATTACCCGGACCACACAGATACTTCCAATTTTATAATCAGTTATGCTTATGTTTTTAAGTAATTTTAAAATCATATTTAAGAGTACTTCAATAATGTATCTCTACCACTCTGTCAGGAAATTAACATTGGAAAAGCCTGTCTAAGGCCACTCAGCTAGTTTTCAGTTATACAAACTACATGTTTATAAGTGTATTTTATGCAAAGTAATAAAAAATATCTATTAAGGATTAGAGGAGAGAAACTGATGAAGGATCATTTCAAATAGTTAGAACTACAATAGCAAGCACTCGGTAAGTTTATCCAGCAATGGAAACTCTAGCCACAGCCCCCTCTTTGCAATGTCGTGAATGGTTGCTGTGGAAATAACAAAGCCATTAATCCAAAACTGAAAACGGGGAGTGTCTGGAAACTCGAAGTCCAGCCCCCAGCACCTCTAGTGTTAAAATTCTAGTGTTAAAATTTATTTTCAGGATTGTTTTTCTCACCCATAAATCATATTCTCTCAATCTTCTTTCCTGCCTCCCACCCAGCTGCACCTCCACCCACCCTACTTCAAGGCTGTACTGTTTGTGCACGGTAATGTTCATCACTGCATATAGTAAAATGATTCTACCTTCTGTTACCCAACAGTGTTTTTTTTTTTCCACTCCATATCATTAATAGTTAGTCAGAKAGTTATTATTCATTCTCCAGACTCCTAAAATAAGATATCACTGATAGGTTTATATCCTTAGCAACTGCACATAATATGGAGAACTGTATTTTGCTCAGCTGCTTCATCCCATTTTCCTACTCCTGCTTGCAAACAGATTCTTGTTGTTGTTAAAGAATGTGTGTCAACAACAAGCTTCAACAAGATATTTCATACAAGTTAATATTTAAAACATGTATTTACATCCCCAGCAATGTCCTAGTTTGAGTTACTGCAGTCTTTCAGCTAAGAAACAGATCTCTTTGTTGGTTAGTACTTGGCCAGTTACCTATTAAGCACTGTTTTTAGTATCCTTCCTAAAAATATACACACGTATATATATCTCTAGTTTTGCCTTAAATAACACCACCCATTTACAAGTGAAAATACGGCAAATAAGTGAAATAGCTCTCTAAAATATTTGATCATTTAATACATACTATACCTGTAAACATAAAAGATGCTATTCATTTAAAAAGTTCATAGTTACTGTATTTTATTCAAATCTCTCTCATTGAATGCAGTAGGGAATACTGCAAATAGAGGGGGTAAGACTGTGAAATTATTTAAAACAAATGAAATCATTTTAGCAGTCACTATCAAATTTCACAGCTACTGGGGGAAAAAAAATTAAGGGCACGATATACAAGTATTTGAAATTAACTCACATCTTCACATAATAAAGTAAGGGGTGTCAGAAGACCACTTTTTGTTGGACTAAGTGTGAACTAGATTCAGTGAAGGCAACTGGTCTTTCACCATGGAAACAACCCTGACAGACCCTCTATTTTTTTATCCCTTTCTTAAGAAGGGTGAGAAGGTTCCAAAGTGAGGGAAGTCATAAGGTAGAGAATATTAAAGGGGCATGAGTTGTTAAAAGCTTAGCTCTTTATAAGCAAATTCTCCATTTGATAAGAATCTAAGTCTACTGTTTAGATCCTCAGTCTTGTTTCTGGATGGTCTTTTTGGTCAACATTAGTGTTGAATTTCTTATAATTTTGAAACTCCTACATTTCTTTCAGACTGACTGTACTTCAAAGACACTGTAAGGAAAGCAAAAAAAAAAAAAAAACTTCAGACAATTAGTAACTCAGCATACGAGGGGAAATTTTCTTCATGAAGTACTACAGCAAAATCTTGTTCCATGCACAGACCTATTTGATACGACCTGCTTCCCTTTTCCTTTTACATGATTGTGTTACAGAACTTTAAAAACTCATTTATATATTCTTACACAATACTGCTATTTCCCCCATCTGGAGCTGTTTTTGTCATTCTTTTGCTAGCGTCTCATTTTCTATAAACCCCTCCAAAAGACAGTCAAAGACACTGCATCTTACCATCACATACAGTTTACCCCCAAAACAGAGCGAAGGGATTGAAGAAGGGTGGTGAGAACTACTGGCACCACTATTGTTCCCTCAGGCTCCAACAAGAGTCATGGAAGTCCATTCCCCACTCTCTCCAAGCATATACCAACCCAAGCAGCACAGGGAGGTTTCCATTCCACCGCGGAAGTTACCTGTTCCTTCTGTGGTCCAACCGAACTTCCTCTCACCTTGGTAAGGAGGAACGAGTATTGTTCTCCAATTCTATACTTGTCAGTGTAAGCTCACAGTTGTGTCAGAGAAAGACAGGCAGAAATGGGGAAGCAGGTAAGGTAGTGCTTCTTGAGGAGAAGGGAAAGTCACAGACTTCTGAAGGGATCACAGTAACAGCAATCTTGGACTAAAGTGTGAAGGGAAGTACTTAACACTTAAACCAGAGTGTGTCTGTGTGTACAGTTCAATCAAATAAAGACAACTATTGTACTGCATGTCACTYCTACTTCTGTCAAAGAGATGTTCTAGGTTAATTACGCATCTTGTATGTCAAGCTCTTCTAAAAGGTGCTTCTTTTATAATTCATCTAGAAGAGGTACACCTTTGGACTCGAGAGAGATGATATTTTGTAACACTGTCAGTTCAGTTTGTCTATCAAAGTAGTAGCTTTACATATGTACTGTATCTATGTGTATATATATATATATATGTTCATACAGATGCACACACACAGTTACCAACATTTCCATTCTCCCTCATTGAAACTACCACTTTGAGTGTTAAAAAAGTCTCTCTTGCTAGCCATCTATATTAAAAATAGAAAGAAAGACTGTTTTTATTAGCAAATATTTTACTGTTATAATTGCATGCAGTTATCCATTCCTTTAGTTAATTGTTACTGCCAATGGAGATGATTCTGAGTCTTTCCCAGTGACGTTGTATTTATCACTAACCTGGGCATTAATCCAAGTCCAAAGATAGGAATGAAAATTATAGGCTCTTCCTACATAGCTTTCCTTTTTAGCAACTACATACAGGCTCCACATTAGCAAATTCTAACTTTTCTCAGATTTCTTTCTACAAAAGTCAGTCTCCAAATGGATCAAGACTGAAATAAATTCAGCTCACTGCTATAAGGGAATTTATTCTTTAATTTCTTACTGAAAATAGACTTTTTTCCAAATCCAAATAAGGCTAACAGAGTTTGCTGTTGTTGTTTTCTTGTAGTAATTTCTATAGTATCAATCACATTCACGTCTGAGAAAAAACATTAATGGAACTTTCTTCACAACAGTTCTCTAAGATGGAAAATATCATTAACCTCATTTTAGCAGCAGGGAACTCATGTACAGAGAAAGTGTACTGCATGTTCAACATCATACAAGAAGCTTATGCTGAAATCAAGAATACCTTTCTGAAAATACAATCCATCTCATTCCTAAATTTTTTAGTGTTTTGGAAGATACTGTTATGTATTTTACTGCTGTTCTATGATGGTAATTGAAACGAAAGCTAAAAGCAACTTTTTGGTTGGATTTTATTCATCATAATACCTTTATGGCTAGGAGCCCCAGGCATGGGTCAAGATTCATTGCACCAAATGTCAACAAATTAACAAGTTAGCAATATTATAACTAAATATTAACTAACTAAAAAAACCAGATAATCAAGTCTAAGGAACAGAAGCAAAAGAAGTCACTCCTATTCTGAATTAATTGACAGGAAGTCTATTCTGAAGTAGGAGACAGAGAACTGAGGTCTGACTGATACCATCTGTCATTTATGCTCGGAAACAGAAAAGAGATTCATAAGGCACATCTATATCCTACCACTAGAGGAAAATCTCTGTACTTGAGTATATGGAGTCCATACACAGCAGCAGTGGTGTTTTTAACCAAATATTGCTCTATACACCTACCAAATCCCCTGGATCACACGGAATAGATACTTTAGAAAAGATGTAATGTTTCACTGAATTTTAAATTGACATATTGACAACATGACACCGGAAGTGTCCTAGACTTTTTTCTTCCCTTCTTGAGACCCTTCCTCTTTCTTCACTTCCCTTTGTTTATAATAATTAAAAAATAAGGAAATTACATTTGCATGCAGCTCTTCAACCTCAATCTAAAATAAAATCAAGAACTGTTGCCAAAAACTTCTTGGCTGCTTTCACAATGAAATGTATTCATTTAGGGTTAAAATGAGCAATCAGATATTACTACAAATTGAAAGGTGATTGGGCAACATTTAATCACCTAACCAATATAAAATGTTATGAGTAGCAAATCAGAAAAAACTCCCGAAAAAAATCTGAGAGGCCAAAAACACAGTCAAAAGAGAAACTAAATTGCAGGAAAATCATTAGCAAAATAGCACTTGACAAGCCCAGTTGCCTCCTACTTATCTTTATCCTACCATTTTAAAATCATCACTTCCCACAGACCATTTCTATTTTTCTCTCTCCTTCCCCTTGCTAGCTCTTTTGCACAAAAAAAAAAAACAAAAAAACCCCTACTCTTCCACTCCTCCTTCTCAAAACACATCACTCCTGTGCAGTCTTTTCCACTTACTAATTCCCTCTAATCCTGCATTATTGTAGAACCTACTATGGAACTTTACACATACAATTCCATCAGAAATAAAGGCAACAAACACACACAAGAAGCTTAATAAAATAATTCATTAAATCCTATTGGTGTATGTAATTGGTGAACTCTTATGCTTATTCATACAGTACCGCAAGTATTTAGGAGTTTCACCACTGACTTCACTGACTGCATGATTTCATCATTAAAGTTCTACCTATAAGACAGATTTTAAAATAACAGTAACCAAACAAAAACTTATGGAGAGTTAATAGTTTCCAAAAGTATAGCAAAAATGTATGGCACTGGGTGCATCTGAAATAAACTAAAATCTGTTTTGTGTTTGTAACTTTTTACACAGTAAAAAAATACTTATGTGGCTTGATTCAAAACAACTTTCTTCATCAGATCTTATCTCCTCACCCTCAGCACAGAAACAGAGAAACATGAGCTTGCAAATGATTGTTTAAGACTCAAAAATGGACAAACAGTTGCAAGGCATGCCAAGTTACGAAGATTGCTATGAGCAGGTCAACAGAAGACGGAAGAAGATTGATTAATCCCCGACCCAATTATTGTACTTATTAACATTTTTCATGATTTTATATGATACTCTCTTTTTAAAAAGTGAACTAGAACAGTACCACTTTATTTTTATTTTCCATCTTTGACAAATCCTTTTGAGGATATCACAAATGTTCACAGTGGCTTCTGAATTCAGGCACTGTTTTCAACATTTACTTTTAATTTTCACTGTGTTTGTAGCAAACTTTTCCACTAGGGCCAGTATAAGCAGTAACTGAAGTAAGTGAGAATCCTAACACTGATTTCAGTGTTTATCAGATATGTCGTACACGAAGTCAACTCCTCTTGATCACACACAGGGGTTTGTTAACGCTTTGCAGTACACAACTAAAAGAAGTCAAATACTGCCCCCTCGTGTCTGAAGGACAAAGCATGTCGTTTATGAACAATTGCTCATACTTAACATTGTAAGCTGTGTATCTTGACAATACAAGYGGAGTCTTTCAAGGGGAATTTACAGCAGAGGCTTGGAGGATTGAGGTAATGCAGAATTCCAAGGCCCAGCAAAAACAGTGCTCCTTAACCCTTGCTGAATGACTCCCTCATGATAGAGCTCAGAAATGTGTTATATGAGTAAGAGCCACTCATTTCTGCAAAGAACTAAAAACACTAGCAAAGAACTTCAAGAAAGAGTTAATATCATGTAATAGGATGAAAAGGGGTTGCATCTCAAAATAAGATAAAAACTGGTCTTTTTATACTCAAACTATACTGTGTCTTTAACTAGAAGAAAAATAAATTGCCCTGACTTTTCCAAATGAGACCATAGATCATCATATTTAAAGGCAGCAGTTTTTAAACTGAAACTATACATTCAGTTCACTATTCACTTGAGAAAACACTGAAAGAGAGAGATTCCTGAAAAAGCACGGGAATCATGCAGTTGCTTAGTATTCATTCTCAAAACACACAACGATTAAAGCACAGAAGTGCAGAGCCAAAAGAGCAAGAGTTAATAACAGAAATTAATAAAGTAACGCCAGTTTTAATTTTTTGAGAACAAAAGCTAGTAACTAGTAATCAAAGCAAGTTATTTTACTTCAGTATAGGATCTGCTAAGGCACTGCAGAAATACTATAATAAAGGCTGTAGCATCACACATGACTTCCATGTCCTCAGTGAATCACATCCAGCAGAATACTGGCATTTGCAACATCTCCAGGTTCCACTACAGTTCAGAAAGAAAATTGAAGCAATTAAGCTAAAGTCACTGGCAACCATGATGCCATTGCACTTGCTATAAATCAAAACTATGCATGTAACAAAAGAATTTGCACACTTGACAAAAACACCCTTTGTACAGAAACATATGTCAGTCAAGCATGTTTCTCTGTCGTTACTTTWCACTCTCTCAACACTGAATGCCTGACTGCCAAGCAGATGCTAAATGCTAAACGATTGGAGAAGCAGCTTCTGCCTTCAGGCTGGCTGCTGGCTAGCATGCATCAATCATGCTCACACCTGTCTTCCTTTCAGGTATCCAAGTTGTCTTTATTATTATGTCTATGTTATTTTTATTATATCTAAAATAATATTATAGTATTATTTTTATGTCTATAATCCCATACTCAGGATTTGAATTTTAATGTACACTAATCAAACAGTTCTGTGACTCTTTCAATTGAAATAATTGCATGAATGGCACTGTATAGTATTATAAATCAAGAGGACATACTGCGATACATCTTTTGACTTGAAATGTTTACATATAATTATTTAACTTATGGGAAGTTTCAATAAAAAGCCTGAAGATCCCAAAGTTAAACTTCTCTTGGCAACACCTGTTTATTTGCTATTGCGCATTCAGGGCACTTATTCTGGTGACTTAAGGGGAAAGGTTTTTTCATTCTTTCTTCTCTCCCCTGACATTTACTGCATTCTTGTAAACAAAGTATGATAGGTTTTAGGCATTTGTTTAAATTTTCTGCATGTGAAACATGTCACAATCAGTTCACAGTTCAAAATACCATTTTTCACATTTTTTACCACTTGAAGATTTTATTCCTAGTTCTACATTAGAACTGTAGAAATACCAAACCTTCCTATAGCCCAACAACAAAGAAAGTTTGTAAACTTCTTTGTACTGTTAAATCGGTGCCCTCAACCCCCATTCTATGTCCAGGATCACAGTGCAGGGGTATGAAAATCCAGCATCTTGTAGACCAAGCTATATCTTTAATCACTGGACCACCCTTCTCAAAAGTTTCTGGTTTTAGGACATAGATATGTACTCAACACCAAGACAGAGATAGAATTAGCCATGCACAATGATCTGTCAGAAAGATATGTAACTACACTAACAACATAACTTTAATAACCATACTAAACCATAATTTTAAGTAGGCAACAAGTTTGAGATGCATACTACTATTGCTATGATACAGTCTACTCAGTTGTAAGAAAGTCAGATTTGCTCCACCTGAGGATGAAAGATTTTTGCAAAGTGGTCAAGGGCCAAAGTCAGCCTTTTTTCTACCTGTTCTGATATTGTTGAGCAGCACAAAAGGAACAGATTACCAGACCTGCTACAGCAACACTTCAGGCAAATTCCAATTTTCACAACTTCCTCCTCACTCAAGCTCATTCTGAGGTAAACAGTCACGCAGCCATAATTAGCTTTTTTTTCCAGCTTCTCTTTTTGCCCCAACAGTTACAAGTGTGACAGAGCAACTTTAGCCCTAGGCCCCGAGTTAAGCACAAACAGAGCTAGCTGCACTCACATGTTGAAGTGTAGAGTCATCTGATACGAAACAGTTACTCTCTTCTTTACCTTCTGAATTACAGTAAACAGTCAACAGTAGAGCTATGAAGAGTCAAAAGTACACAAAAGGAAAATAACTTCCAAATTCCAAAGCAGGTGAAAGAAACATCCAGGAAAGCAGACAGCTAGTTCTTTTTGGGTTCATACAGCTTAGCTGAAAAGTCACAAGGTGAAACACAGCAAGCCAGTTTCCAATTGACAAACAAAGGAGTTCTCTTAGAAGGGCTCTGCTCCACCACCACCCCTACCCTCCAGGCTTCACAGTGGTTCCTTTGAACCTGTGGAATTCTGGTTTTGATTTTCTCAGATACAGATCCCATGACTTAATGAGTTGAAGAGAAACAGTGAGTTTACATTTCAGACTTGCTATAAGAAAAAGTATTTCATAAAGCTTCAAATTCTAGTATTTAGCTAGGTTTTACAGTGTGTGATTTAAATCAAATGAAAAGTATATTTCTCACAATTGACTAATTAAGCAGATCCTCTTGCAGTTCTCAGACTTTTTTTTCCTCCAAATGCTTGTTTTGACCATAACTGTGCAGCTCATGTTTCAAGTGAAGCAGAAAACTTTCAAGGCTATTGCAGAAGAATCTGGGTCCACAATGAGAACCATCAACAAAACATTAATAACACTGCCTACACAAGACCTATCACCTATATTTTAAAAGCTTTACTTTATTTCCCCAAAACAGATTGGTTATAGTAACTATAATTCAGGGGAGAGGAAAAACTGTAACTTCCAGTTGCAGATAACTTCCAGTTCAGATGTTGAGAATTTGTCCACTAACTATTCACGAAAGTCTACTGGTTCCTACGAAGGCTAGGTTAAAAGAACTTTTAGAGTGTAAATAAACATTTTTCTCAAACCCTAATTCTTTTAAGTAGTTTCTCTAATGCTCTATATACTCCCCCATGAGACTGGGTGGCTGGTTTTATTAAGTTAGTCAACTAAGTTATGCAAACACACTGCTCATAGCTGTAACACAAGGAGGTTTCATCGCATATAATCCTGACAATCCTTGCAGGAGTGTCTCATTAAGCAGGCCAGTTTTTAGTCCATCTTGCTCAGACATATCACAAAGGCTCATTCCACAGCAAAAACTTTTCAAAAAGTGGTCCATAATCATTCTTATTAACACACTACTAGGTATCTTACACCTAAATTACTTTACTATTGAAAACAGTAGCTCTTTTTTAATGTTTGCCTCATGGACAAAGACACTATTAAAAAGTAAAAGGTTCCTGACAAATAAAGCAAGGACTAACAAGTTTGACACTGAAGTGTCATGTGGTGATAATAATCATGCACTATGAAAATGCTCATTTATTTCTGTTTTATTCATTCATTTAAAGAAAGACATAACAGGAAATTAAATCTCTCTTTAATGTTGGTCAATTTGCACCACATGGTTTTTCTTTTTCTAGGCCTGCTTTGTGTCTAATCTTTCTTTCTTACATCTTTTATCTCACAAATGTTTTCAGATAATCCAAAGCGCATCCTTGAAGCACACAACTTCTAGTACTGATTTTTCTCTTTTTTTAAATCCCTTGTTTGTTTCAGTGCATTTAACGTTTGTGAAAGATGACTGGTTTTGATGGCCTTTAAAAATTAAGTCCTCAAGCAATAACACTAACAAAGCAAAAGTTTTAACAGTGCAGGCTTCTCCACAATGCTCTGCCAACACAGCTCAACTGTTTCTCATTCTCTCTCTATTCTTTATCATAGTTTCTATCACCTTGATTTGTCCTAACTAGTATTTATGAGCAGAAGTCCTGCCAATGTTACTAATATCAATTCCTTTTTGCTGGCTGTTTCTCTAACTCATTTTCAGCCTGCCTTACTGTGTTTTTACATTACATTTGTGAAGGTTTATAATTCTTTCTGTTTCCTTATTTGAACACAATTTCCTTTGTGTCTTGCTTTTTGGAAGACACCTTCTTGTTTTAGATAACTGCCCTGTCCCTGTTGTTTACCTATGCTGGCATCATTCAGACTTTGGCCCTTCCACCACAGCCACAGGAGTACACAACTGTGCAGCAAACTGTCCTGCAGACAGCTCCCAAAGAACACAATGCAAACAATGGATTATGGACTTTCTGTGAATCCTGTAATTTCATTCACAATGAGCCACTAGTCTCAGTGCTAAGACTAAAACTAGCATTAAGGTTTCTACACAATAATCACACACCAAAGCACAGGATAATCCAAGTGATCAGTGGCTACTTTTATAGCACAGGAAAAACTATACAATCATTTGGGAAGTGCTAATTCCTCTCCCTAATTCACTGTTAGTACATTGAATTAAAGCTTTTAAGTTTACAAACACTGCTCAGTAGCATGCCAGTATGGCTGCGACAACTAAAACTCCAAGACTCTCAAATAGGTAGGCACCATATTCAATCACTGGCCCCCTCACATAGTAAGAACTGAATAGTAGGAGCTTGACTTAATGTGTGTCAAGTAAATGCCTTAAGAATGCATCTCATTAATAACAAGAACATACAGGAGAAAGTATTTACACAAAACAGAGATTATTTTCTGATATAACTAATGCATATTCCAAACGAAATTAAGATAAAATCACAGAACTCAGAGGGACAATTGCAGAGCATGCACATGTTAGATAAAAATGCTTTTTGAGTTCCTACATTACTTRAACAGATGGACTCTGGTAGAGTAATATAACGAAAACCTACTATAAGCTTTATTGGCACTGTGCTTGAAAACAATTTCAGCTTCATTCCTGGTTTTTACATAGAGTAGGTATTCTTTGTWCAGTACAAGCAAAAGAAAAAAAAAAGTTGCTACCAAATCATGGGAATTTCATCTGCACCTTTTGCCTCTAAAATTTTCTTTGCTGAGTCATGTCAGCTGACCGGTCACACAAGAATATATGTCAGTTTGTAACTTGTCATGGAGTAGATTAAAGATTTTTTGAAGGAGCTGGAACTAATGTGCTTAAGCTATTGAACAAAAATGTCATATATGCTCTTTATGTGCACTTAGTTCTCCCTATTAAATCATACGCATCACAGATTTTTAAGGACAAAATTACTGATGAACAACATATGCACTCCTTTAACCACTAGAGTTTACCCTGGAAAAATATTATCAGTGTTCTTTGAACTGTAGAAAGCAAATTAACATGTTCTATTTTCTTCTACTATTTAGTGAGTGTTTTATAGTTGTTGCCTCTCCAAATTTTTTCCTTAGTGATTTATTCGTGCTGAAAATTTCGGGTCTCCATTCTATTGATACAGCCCTGCAACTATTGGAATAAATTCCCAAAGTTATTTTTTAACCTACACATGCCCTAAATTTTGCCTCCAGTAATACTTTACTAAATTAATAACTATCTCTCATGTTTTGTAAAAACAGAGCAAACCATATGTTTCTGCTGGAGACTGCCTGGTCTCAGCTCATGAAAATTCAGGTATTTATGGATACTAAACACATTGCATTGTACTATTACACTATTTTTTAATTAGTTTGGTCGCTTTCTATATTTTCACTGTAACCCTAGTAGGATCTTAATCTAGGTTTTCCTCCTTCCACTGCCTTTCATTATAGTAACTTACACCATCTGAGGAGAAAAAACGATCAATACAGTAGTGAGGCCTAATAAATAACATCCACAGTGAAAAGCAAGAACAGATGAGCAAGTGTAACACCTGAGCCAGTTTTAGCTACACACCCTACATACACAGCTTTCTTCATACATTCAGATTAAATGAGCATTTGATAAACTCAGCATCTCATAAACACAAGATGAAATAGCTTACTTTCTGGCCCACGCTTCAAGTTAGGGACCAACTGAGAAGAGCTCTTTGCCGCCCCATCACCCTGAGGGGAGCCCTACGCCACCCGCCCTAAGCCRCCATGTTGTTGCCCCACAGCTGCTGCGCCGCCATGCTGTCGCCCCACAGCATTTGGGGAGCGATCTTGTCGTCCTATAGCCCCTCGCCCCGGGAAAGGCCACGCTACTGCCCCAGCACCTGAGCTGAGCTCTCGCCAGTCTCCGCGCAGACCCAGCGCCAGCTGCCAGGGAGGGCGTAGGCGAGCCGGGCCCATAAGCGCCCGCCTTCCCCCTCGCCGCTGAGGCAGCTGTGGGGGCGGCCTCGCGCCCTCCCTGCCGCCCGCCTCAGAGGAGCTGGCGGGAGCCGCGTGC
>NW_020447431.1:945669-998109 GCF_003343035.1 Apteryx rowi | reverse complement strand
TCCCTGTCCTGTCTTTCCTGCTGCCCGCAGCGCTCGGGAAGGGGCGAGCGCGCTCCCCGCCGCGCCGGGCACGGCTCCCGCCGCGGAGGCAGCTCGGCGGCGCCGGCAGGGAAGCGCTGCCGCCGGCGATGGAGCGCGGCGGGCAGGAGCCGCCGCCGCCCGCTGCTCAGCAGGTACCGGGGGGCTCGGGGCAGCGGCATGGGGGGCCTGGGCTGGGCTCTCGGGAGGCGGGGGGGCGAGGAGGGCGGCTCTCCGTGGCCAGGCAAATCTGCCCGGGTTCACCTAATTTCACTCAGTTTTCTCGGTCCGTCTTCGGGGGCTGGGCGGCCCCTTCGAGGGGCGCCGGGGCCGATTTCGCTGTTTCGGCTGCCGCGGCGTTTGCTTTTGGCGGGTTCATAGCGACGAGCTGCGCCAAGCGCCCGCGGCGCAGTGGGCGCTGCAGCCCGGCTTCCTCGTCTGCGCTGACGAGCCCTTCGCGGGCAGCAGCTTCATTTCTGTTCGGTTCTTCCCCAACTTAGAGTGCTCGGGTTGCTCCTACGAGCACTGTGAGGAAGAAAGTGCCATAAGTACCGCAAAAAAAGGGAGGGGGGAGGCAAACTCATGGATCTGGCCCTCGAACGTTAGGGGAATGATGACTGTTTGGCTCATGTAAAAATCAGGTTCACGTGAATGCGAAGCTTGAAGCATCCCGCCTCACGGTGGGCCCGCTGCCAGCAGTGTGATGGCGATGGCCCTCGCTGTCGCGGCCTGCAGCTGATGCCTGGGAGAGCCAAGCTGAGCCGCAAGCGGCCTCTGTCACCACCATGGTAGAAACCTCCGCTGGCCTGCCTGTATGGCGCCCTCGATGGCGACATTACGAGAGGCGAGTGCATCCTATTCGCTTCTCCCGTGTCGTTCATGATTTTTACAGCTCGTTAGTCTGTCTCCTGCCGGTTCTTCTCTCCTCCCCAGTCAGCAGTCCACGTACGCTTTCAAGAGCTCTAGTCTTCGTGCAGGAGCCATTTCACATCCATTGTTATTTTTGTTGTTCTTTTCTTTTTTTGCCAGTTCTAATTCATCTTTTTAAAGTGGGGAAGGGGCCAAAGTTGAACGCAGGGTTTGTGAAAGAATTTTTGATCTCTGCAGCAAATAAAGCATTCATTTTTTATTAACAACTGAAAAGAAATTAGACTGTTCCAGTTGAATGCAATTGCACGTGTACTGTGCTGTAAGTAGCAGAAAATATTAAAAATTGGAGAGAGAATTACAGTGATGCTGCTCAAATCAGTGATGAAATAAAATGTAAGACTCAAATCTGAATGACAGGCAGCTCAGGGTGAATATGTTACAGGCCTAGAAAACTGAACACAGCATGGGAAGGACAAGTAGGGAATGATGATTCATTGTCTCTGATACAAAAGTTGAGGCACAAAGTTAAAATATTTAATGGCAGGCTGAGAACAAGACCTGTCTCTTTATACAATGTATAGTTAGGCTGTGGAACTCACTGCCACAAGACATTGCAGATACTAAAAGTATACATGGCTTCAAAAGGGGCAAATTCAAGGAGAAATCCATTAAGGAATGTAATGCACCAGGAACATTTCTGGTTCAGGAAGTTCAGGATTTGCAAACTGACGTAAGCTGGGACAGTACACCATAAATTACTTGCTAACTGTATATTTTTTTTTGTTCTTATACTCTTCCCTAGGCACCTTGCTTTGGCCACTCTTGAAAATGGGATACCAAGCTATATGGGCCTCTGATCTGAACCAGTGCTTCTATTATGTTAGTAGGGCTTAAGGATTAAAGGTTCCATATAAATACTTTATTTTTCTTGAGGCACTCTTATGCTTGTGAGCTTATACCACTATCTACAGACTAAGATTTATCAGTCACTTTAATTTTTTTCTTTCCAGGAGCACTGGTAACAGTCATCTCGGTTTATACGGCCTGCTATATATATTAAATAGGTTCCTGCATCCCTGAGATTGGAGATGAAAATAAAACCAGTATGTTCTGCTTTTGCAGAACACAGGCAGGCATTTTCTTAATTGCATGTATGTTCCTCCTTTGAATCGCATAATTTCATTTCAAGTACTGCCTTCCAATGAATGATATTAACATATTCTCTGTCAGTAGAATGGTGATCTAAGTAGAGGACTACTACATGCTTAAGAAGAGATGCTTTTTGAAGATAAGAACTTTAATTTTCAAAACTATTGCCTGCAGATCTGTGTGTCTTGAAATTTACTTTGAAACCAGACCTTCCCATAGAAACTTTCTGGGGCTAGCCAAAGTTACAATGTCATTAATATTCATAATAAACTAAACTGTTGATTGAGATGGAAAACTGCTTGATAAAACCTTGAATTAGAGCACTTTTAGGTGCTGCTGTATTCTAATAGGAATTTATTGAAATAATTTTCCTGATTTAGGGGCTTATTTTTACCAGTGAGATTAATCAAAATATTTTCAAAGATACTTGGTTCATATTTCTGCCTTTGGAGCAAGGCTTCAACTAAAAAGCTCTTTGTGTAACAGCCTGCCTCTAAGTTTATATACATCTCTGTTCTTCTACTTACATTCTCTCAGAGAAGAATTTATTACAGAAGATTATGGGTCAGACTTATAAGGGAATTAGATGACTAACATTCCTTTGATTTCTCACTGAAAAAAATGGGATTTGGATATAAAAATACCTCCACAAATCTATGTCTATGAAAATATATTAAAAACTTTGGTCTTGAATTGACTGTGTTAAATATGTGTAAAATCCTTGTTCTCACCTATTTTTCCATTGTATAATACTATTATTGTCTTCCTGAAATAGATTGAAGCAGATGACGAAACAGCCTTGGTCATTAAGCCCAGGAAAAAAAGAGGGAACAGTGATTTGGCATCAGCTGGATTTAACATTATCAACTCTATCATAGGATCAGGCATTATAGGTGAGTATATTTCTCTTCATTATAGTTTGATCAATCTTTTTTATACGTACATCCAGTTTTGAGGCAAAATAAACCATCCTCTTGTTTTCTGCTGCTGTTCCTAAAGATTATCCTCTATTACTTGAGGATGCAGAGCTGTCAGCTGAGACCAAAGGTCTCGTTGTGGTAAAGATCCTACTGGCTCTTCTGCCATATTGACCTGAGTACTGGTTGAGCAGGTGCTGGCTGAGCTTTAAGTCTGGGCAACCCTTTGTCCTTTAAAAATGATTTTTCTGAGGTTATGAAGTATGCTGAGAAGCCTTGCACTGTCTTAGTCCAGTCTGGGAGAATGATAGCAGGGCTTTGTGTGTTGTTTTTTTTTTTTTTGTGATTCTTTTTTTTGTTTGTTTGTTTCTTTTATAATCTCATTTGTTTTATTATTTACAGGATTGCCATATTCAATGAAGCAAGCTGGCTTTCCATTAGGAGTACTGCTTTTGTTTGGGGTTGCCTATATCACAGGTACTGTAAAAGCAGCTTCTATTCTGAAGTGGAAATTAGACCTGCACAGATTAGCTGTCTTTGAGCTTTATGATAGCTAAAAAAATACACCTATGAATTAATAAAAATGAGGAATTTTTCACTTACCTCATTAATCCCCTGAGCAGATTAGAAGTAGAGAATTATGCTGTACAACATATAAAGCTGTTTTCGTTTGCATTTTATATTTTGGTGAAGCCTAGTTTCCTAGACTAGGTCAAAGTGACATTTGGAAGAATGGCTTTTATTTGTATTTCATAATTGCGTGTTTATAGTCCACTGTTTTTACCCTAATTAGGGGGTTAACCTAGAGTAGGTTATATTTCACTTGTTTTAAATATACCCCAGAAATAAAACCTTTGGCTGGACTATTATTCTGAGTATTTTATTTAATTATCTAGCAAAAAAGTATCACAGGTTTACCTTCAAAAAGGGCCAACTTCTCGAATCACATGAAAAATAAACTTTAAGTAAATCCATTGGCTTCAAAGGCGAGTTTTAGTAAAGTCATTGTGAATGCAAATTCAAAAACAATGAACCAAGTCAACCTAAATGGCACAAATTCTGTTGTCCACAGGCTGAGCAGCAGTTGACACTTTTCTTGGCTTACAAATATCTTTTGAGGGTCCATATATATGATCGAGATTTGATGAGAACAATGTAACATAAAGAATATGGTGAATTTTCAGTATGGCTGATAGCAAATTGCATTAATGAAAGCATGCAACCTATCATAAACATCCAGAAATTAAAGTTCCTTTTTGATAGGAAATTTGATTCACATCCTTTGCATTTCTATGTATTTTGAAGACTTTATAGTCATAGACCCAGAACATGTGAATTAAACTCAGCATTTTGCCATATTAAAGATGGGACTCTTACAATTTGCCTGTGCAAAATATGTTTACTATAGTTATAACCTCCTGATAGGTGTTTTCTAAGTTCTGTGGATCTAAGATCTCTTGCTACAAAGTAATATTTCTTGTACAAGATCATCTCAGCATGCAACTTAACTGATAGTTAACATTTCCATATGTCTGCTTCTGTCTGCTGCTAATTATAGTGGAAGTGCGAATATACTGTGCAAGATTTGCACATGCTTAGGGGAATCTCTTTGGATTGGTTTTCTTGTTAACATACAGTAGAAATCTCCTTTGTAATGATTGTGAAAACTTCACAATTGGTATGTGAAATTGAATTATGCAAAACTTACAGCTGTACTCAGCAGAATTTCAAACAAATGTCACTTTCTTTCATTTCTGGAAGACATTAGATACTGATATTGTTAACAGAAAGGAACTTGCTCTCACAGCATAAATTACAGGCTAAGTGAAAGCCAGATGGATGAGCAATAGACAAGGTCTAGCCACTATCTGTCAAGACATGTCTGCACTAAGGTAATAAATTCTGTGCTGTATCTAATCCAGACTGGAAAATCCCCTGGTGCTCAAATAATTACTAAAGCACAGCTTGAAATAACTCTGATACTTAATAGAATTCTTCATACAAGGTAGAGGTTCAGTCGGGGAGCAATTCTACTTGTGACCTCAGCTCTGCCTCGAGGCATATTGCCTCATACAAGAAAGTGGCTCGGTTTGAAGGGCATTGAATCCCTGGGTTTCCTGGTAAATCACTTTGTGTATGGTTTGTTTCAAAAAGTGCTCAATAAAAATGGTTAAAATAAATTTTTATGGCAAATAATAGAGAAGGCACAAAATATTGACCAGACTTACTCTTTTGCAAACTTTACTAAACAGCAGAGTAAAGTGATCCAGAGCTCTAACACTATAACACAGGCAATCCTTGTGTTCCACTGCACTTCAGGATATAGTGGCATGTGCCATTTGTTCAGGAGCCCTCCACATTGTTAACTGAATCTTCTTTGGTTTTGGTGCTTATGATGGTTCTTATTGTCATTGACTGTACTGGAAATCAGTGAAAATGAGGTTGCTTCTGCTGTCTCAACTCACAAAAGCTGGAATTTCCCTCCAATATGAGTCCACAGCTTCTGGCTTTCATGGATTGAAATCCTTTGTAAGGGGACTTCTCTTTCCAATGCCACTGTTTTCTTTTTCCCTTTTTATGGATTTTTGTTTGTTTTTTTAAGGAGTGCTAGCGGCAAGCTAAGCAGTAACCAACATACTGTTTTTAATAATAATTTTATTTTTTAACAGATTATTCCATTATATTGCTGATCAAAGGAGGGAACCTCTCCAGTACGAGCACCTATCAAGAGCTGGTCAAAAAAACATATGGTCTTRTAGGTTATTTAATTCTTTCAACTCTTCAGTTTTTATATCCATTTATTGGTAAGATCACATAAAATATAAATGTTTAAATTTTATAAATAATGCTTTTGCATTACCTTATCCTTTCAGCAGTTAAATATGAAGAACTCTGTAAAAAATAGACTGCATATGTCTCTCCCTTTAATAATTTTTTTAAATAAGTAACTGAGAACTGAAGAATGATTTAAAGATTAATGATGAAATTAGCTGTCAGAAATAGCAAAGAAGAGACTCTACTAGAATGAGTAACATAACACAAATTTGATATGCCTGAAAGAAAAGGAAAATGTGATTTTTTTTTTTCAGAGTATATCAAATTAATAGTTGCAGAATATGTAGACAAGTATTAATGTCTATTAACGATAAGCCACTGATCGGACCTTGCCTGACTGATATCACAGAATTTTCTGTGCTATCATTATTCTTCAAAAGCATGAATTCAGTCTGATGCCCGGTGAGCTACTAGGCAGTCAAGGGTCCATTGTACAAGAAAGAGTAAAAGAAACTGGCTTGTTTTGCTTACCAAAATGGAAAACTGAAACAGAATTTATTTCTTTATGCTGGGGGAAGAATGGAGGAAGACACACTAGTGAGGCAGAAGAGTAATTTATGCTATTTGGGGAAAGAACAAACAGGTATAATCTGGGCAAGAATTAATTAGGAAGTTAGAAAAAGCAATATTCTGAATCTGTCCCCTAAAGTAGTAATGTGATTAAATGGAATCTTAAATGATCTTGATATTTTAATACATGGGAGTGCAAGAGGTGGTGACCTGAGATACTCAGAGATTGGACTCAGTGACCCCATAGGTCCCCTCAGAGCAAAATTCCTAATTTAGGAATAATCAATCTAATGTCATTATAAGTGGCTGAAATTCTTAAGAGAGTCAGATTACTGTTACTGAAGGCAACCATGTGGCATTTTTGCATTAATTACTGTATAAAGCTATATCCCTAAAACTGGAATCATCTCTTCTAAAAATGCTGATCCGTTTCTGTTGACTTAATTGCTGCTTTATTGAGAAAAGAGTTGTAAAGATCTCTGCCCTTACCAGGGAACTAGTTATGCATATGTTCATGCTTGAGTTTATAGAAATAATGTTAATGATCTAAATATTCACTGTTGTGAAATTGTGTGTGTGTAAGTTAAGGTCAGGTACATATATGTATGCTATATGAACATATAAAGGGTAAAGACCATATGTATATGTTTTACATATGTTTATGCACACACATGCATAGTTTTAGTGTAATGAAATATGAATGTTAGGGCCACAGTTTTTATTAATGAGGGAAAGGAATGAAAGTCCATATTTGATATCTTCATTTATCTTTGTTTTCTCCTTTCTTCTGGTTAACAGACGTCAGTAACTTTTAACTTGGGCTGGGAGGTTCTGTGCATATGACTGCAGAATGGATTATTAAACTAACATGGAAACTTGGTTTACTGAATAGAAATGAGAAGTTGAAAATAGACCAACTAAGAATTTCTGTTAGAAATGAACAAGGCAATTTTAAAAGACTTCTTTCTTCCCCTCCTTTTGAAGTGTGTTTGGCAAGACTGCATAACAGCCTTGCTCATCAGACCAAATTCTTTTTCAGGTTCTATCTGTTAAAAAAGCAAAAATGGTAGCATTAAAGAATTCTTGATTTTTGTTTTAAACCTAAAACAAGTTGTTGGTGCTAGCCAGAGTTTGTACAAGAGGGATATTGGCATATAATCCTGATGTCTACRGGATGTGCTAATTAAGTGTTCATCAAATACTTAAGTACTTATCAAATACTTCATATTTGGCTTGTACTAACAATGCTTTTTTTTCTTTAAGCTATGATTAGTTACAACATAATAACAGGAGACACTTTAACTAAGGTTTTTCAGAGAATTCCTGGAGGTAAGATGCATTTAAGAATTTGAGAAAGGGGAAAATTTATAGTGTAAGTACTTAAGGACTGGCATACTGTTAGACTGAAGGCTTATCTGCTCATTATTTCTGAATTATTTTTAAATATATAGTTTAAATTAAGATACTGTCTTCCTCCTTTCTCTATGAATTGGGAATTCATGGGATTTAAAAGTCATATTTGTGTGGTGTGTGTGTGTGGGGGGGGGAATATTTTTGTCAAAGAAAAACTATGAATCCTAGACCTTGATTGTCTTTGGACCCTGTGTCAGTGAAGAGGCCTCTTGCTTCAATGAAATACAAAGCAAATGTGAGGAGTCTTCCTCAGTAGCATGATTACAAGATCATCAATGTGCTTAACTTCACTGTTGTATTTTGTGTATATTTGCTATAATAATCAATATTTTAGAAGCAGTCCTGGTATTCAGCTAGTAACTAATTCTGGATGACTTGCAAATAATATAAGAGATTTAATGCTTACTTAAGTGTATCTGTGTAGGTAGTTGTGAACTGCATATGTAGCTTTAGTTGTCTTCTAGATATTCACTGCAAAAACAGATGTGGTATTTTGAGATTTTACCTCATGTACTTGTTAGCATTCCTGTGCTGGGAGCTTTCATTCCCACACAGAACCAGCAATTTGTGTGCATGTTTGTCATCTGCTTTAGTACAAAGCCAGCTAAGTTCAAACATTCCTCACTGGTGAATTAAACTAAAAAGAACATCTGCAGTGAAGTGGAAACAAGTATTTGTATGAACTGTTTAACTTCTTTAAGGAGACTATAATTTACAGCAGGTATATAAAGCCTGCAAGATGTGGATAGTTTTAACTGTCGCACACTGTTCTTCAGTGAGGCTGATAATGGCAAAGAATGTCTAATATGACTTCTGTAATAGGGGGAGCCCTCAGCATGGCACATCTTTTCACCTGGCTGATAGAATGCTTGCCTGGAAAGTGGGAGATGAGGCATTAGAGTTTCCTGCAGAAAAGAGGGAACTGAACATAGGTTTTTCTATGTCAATTGCAAATCACTTTCCTGCCAAAATTATTCAGCGAACTTTGATTCAAATCCATGAATCATTGTAGTCTGACTGAAACTGAGATGTGTGTTATGTTCAGTTGCTGTGGTTTGAAAAAAATATCCAGTTATAGATAAAAATCCCACTGACTTCAGGGAATGTTATGACAAATATTCTCAATACCTACACATGGTAATCTGTGTTAAGTGACATCAAAAAAGAGGTGCCTGAGAGAAACACCTAAATGAACTTATGTTAGGTTCCTTCTTTATGAATTTGCCTATTTTAAAAGTAGTAGTAGAATGGTTTACTTGCAGTCTACAAGCATTGATTCAGTCATGATTAAAGAGGTGGTTAACACTAATCTACATGTACAAATACCAGATTATCAAAGATTGATATAGTATCATGTCTCATATGTTGTTATGCACTTAGTTTGACTTTGCAGAATTCTTGTGATTATGCATATGCTGCGTATGTCTTCCTCAAGCTTAAGTAATGCATAGTTTTTATTTCAGTATTGCTCAGCTTGAATAAAGGAGATAAAAACATAGTATCAGTGTGTTACTGCTAGCCTTTCAAATCTAACTAATTTGTTTCTCATGTCAGTTTCTGAGAGAAATAACATACAATTTTATTTTTTGTTTTAGTTGAACCAGGCAATGTACTTACTGACCGTCACTTCATAATTCTTTTTACTACCATCATCTTTACCTTACCTATATCTCTGTATCATGACATAGCAAAACTGGGAAAGGTAAATTATAATAGCAACTGGGTTTTAATTTTTTTTTTGGTTCAATTTTCTATATGCCATTAGAACATAAGTGCCAGTCATGACTTAAGGTATTTGCATTGCATTACATCTGACTGGAATCTGTTATATACGTTGTAAGTTCAGTCTGTCTTCTGTCCCAAGAAATATGAGAAAGTTTTGGAGAATCTAAACAAAACATTGGTCTTGAAAGAAAAAGCAATGAGCCATTGGATTTTCCATTTACTGTTGATAGAAATCACTGGGTAATTGAAGCACTGGGTGATATGGGCCTGATCTTGAAATATTGAGTACTTTTGATACCAAGTGTTTAAGTGGGAAGTCTCTGCTACAATTAGAGATACAGTTGCAATAGGCTAGTTATAAAAACAAGAAAATCTAGGACAACCTGCTTATTTATAAGTATTTGACATTTCTGGTATTTAGAAACTTATTTATTAATTGTTCCTTTTCAAAGCATATTATGCTGCTAAAAAGGAGAACCATGAGCAGCTCACAAACTAAAATTGTGTTTTTTCCTTGCAGGTATCTCTTATTTCTCTGATTTTAACAATTGTCATCCTGGTTATTGTGATGGTGAGGACAGTAACATTCAGTCCACAAGTGTAAGTACTCTTTCACTTGTCACAAAGTGATTTCTAAGTAAGTCATATAACCTGTTATATGGCTATTATATATGTGCGTGTAGTTTTGGAACATGGCTTTTTTCTTTTGGGAGAGATAGATATTTGAAGAAACAGGCCTGTACTAATAGTAGTACAAAATGAGCTACTAAAGCATACTTGTATGCAACTGAGGGGTGAAAAGGGGTAAAGTCACAAAAAGTCTCAAAAAAATTGCCAGTGAGTTGGAAGTTGCAGGTGATATCCCTAATTTACCGTGTGTGAGGTTGCCTAGCAGTTGAAAGTTCTTTATTTTTGTTCATTATTGCCATCTGGTCTATATCTATAATCTTAAAATAGACAGTGTTCTAGGAATACTTCATTTTTTTATTATTCACTTCATAATAAAAATTGAATAGAAATAAGGAAAAGGAAAAAGTGAACAACACTAATAAAAACACTATTCGGGCATTTGAGGAAAACAATCAAATGAACATGTGAAATGGTTTTCCAGCCCTCTGTATTTTACTGAAAGTAATATTAAACATTGGAGCGTTCTAGACACTGAATGTGTGTTATGGCTGCTTTTTTTTTTTTTTTTGGAATTGTTATGAATCTAGTATCTTTCCTTCGTGGCCTAAGATGTCTGCTTTACCTCTTTTAGCTAAACAGACCCCTATCAAATATGAAATTATGTTAATAAAGAAGACAGACTGTCTATTTCTGGTTACACTTTTATTTATTAGAATACTTTACATAGTATTTCCAGTGCTTCTATAAGAAGTAGATTCTTCCACCATGATTGTATCAGCAGTGTCACATGTAACTATACTTTTTCTCATTGCAGTGATTAAGTGGGCTAATTGTAGGGCATTCACGTTTTAATGCTGACAAGATAGTCAAAATAGCAGCTTTTAAAGTTGTAATAGGGAAGTGTCCATCATCCATAAAAATGATCCACTCAGAATCATGTGGGATTTTTCTCCTCTTTCTTCAGTGGGGCAATATAGTAAGCAAGGTGTTTTTCATAGTGTGCGTCTTAAATGTGTACTTGAAAGGGAAATCTCAAAACCTGCTAAAGAAGGAAGCTATGTATGATGGCTACTGATGACCTTGTTACCTATGGTAACATTTCCTCTTAACAGTGGTGGTGCATTGAAAAATACAGAATGTATGGCTTTATTTTTTCTTACCATAAATAATGTTGATTTTTGAGGGATTCTTGGAGTCTTACTGTTAGATGGTTGGGGTTTTTTTGATGCTGTAGACACTTTTTCATTGTTGCTTTACACTTCTTGTTTTCAAAAATTAATCTGGCAAGGTTTTTTTTTAATGAGAACAAAGAACATAACTGCAAATTTCATRCTCTCTCTAAAGTGTACTTTTTGTTCCAACTTCCACATTATTATTGAACATATTCAAAAGTGCTGAACTCAGGTCAGATTCCTGTGGAACCTCATTCAAAAATCCTCCCACTTTGATTACTACTCTTCTGAGGAGTAATCAGTTTTTACCTACCTTTTACTCTAGACTTTCAAAATGAAGATTATTCCCCCTTGAGAGATATGACAGTTATCTGGGGATGATAAACTTCCTTTTTGCTTAAATGGAGTGTAACTCCTACTGGAAGGTAATACCTGTTATTAGGACAAAAGAGGTTATTTTCTCTCCCAGAAACCTCCACTATGTTGTGCTAGACCACCAGAGAAATTTTTACTACTTGTAATGATTTGATGTTTTGATTTTGATAATGATTTTTTTTGATTGCTTTGGGAATAGAGTTGTTCAGGGACTGTATGAGAGTGTTACTTTTTTTTTTTGTTAGTTTGCAGGAAAGGAATACTGTATTTATGAAGAGAGGGTTATTTGGTTTAACTTATTTCCTCTTTATGATAAATATGAAACGGAGGTACTTGCTTTTGATCAATATCATCCCTGTAATCATTGTTGTCTGAAGAACATAATGTGTCTGCAGATAACATCCAGCGTTCTGAATCTAGAACTTACCATCCATAGTTTTAGATGTTGGATAAAAATACAGTTAGGTGATACTTTATTCCCATCTGCTTGTAGCTGGATATCTTTCTAACATGCCCCAAAACAATGGGTTAAGATTATCTCAAGCTGTAAGTGTCGTCAGATACATTAATACTGCATAAGGTAACTTCCTTGTTCAGAGACGAAATTAACATTCATTGCTTTAGAAGGCAATATTGTAAGTAACTTATAAAGATGGATCGTTTCAACTTGGTGTTCTTTTTGAAAGAATGCCATGATGGCAGTGTCTGCATAATAAATAAATCTCCAGGAAAAGCTTCAAGAGCATCTATTACACGTAAATGGGATGTGAAAATTACTCAACTGGCAGCTGATCACAGGGATGAAACACCGTGTTAAGGAAAATAATCCAATAGTAAACAACTTTCTACTTTCAACTTATTTAGAAGCAAGGAAGAATCAAAGGTAAACTTTAATGTATGGTGAAATTTAAAACAATTCCGTAAATACAAGGTAGTGTTGGTTTCATTTTAAGTAATTCATTAAGCAAAAAGGGGAATTAAAGCAACTGCAACTTAGTGGGACTATGGCAGATATCACTTTACCTTCTCTTTGTTCTTCAATGACAAAAATGACTTTGATTACTATGAAATTCAAGGTTGACCTGATCATTAATCATTTCCTTTTCGCTATGCTGATTGAAATTATATTCAGTGTCTGTAACTCTTACAATTTAAATCAAAACAGAATGATATTCTACCTTACTTTGGCAATAGAACTGAACCCAGGTTTTACAGTTAGTCTGTTTGTTTCCTAAATGTCTAAATCATTGAATTAAACCTGAACTGGTCTGCCATGTATTCATCCATTATCAGTCATCTCAGTAACTGCCAGTTTGAACCTAAATTTGGCTGTTTTGTTTGTGATCTTTAATCCAAAGCAGTGGAAGTCTTTTGCGGATTCCAGCATGTAGCTCCCTTCAGTCAAAAGTGTGACTTCTTCCTCTTCACAAATTCACTTTTTTGTTTCAGTGAGCCTTTTGTATATGTACTAGCTGGGTTGAGGTCAGAAATGTATGCTTCTCTTTACCCTCCTTAAAGATGGTTTTCTTCTGATGTACTCTCTGTCTTTTATGCAGAAATGCTGCCAAATATATGACAGACTTCTGCAAAGCATAGATCTTGTGATAGGGACTACTTTACTGTAAATGCTTGAGAAAAGAAGCAGATTTGCCGTTCTAAGACTGCCAAACAGATTTCCTTGAGTCTTGCTTATGATCTGTATGTGATGCCCTTTTTACTGCAAAAAGGGGTGTTAACCATTGCTTGATTCTTTCTTTGTTTTCTTTTTTCTTTTCCTCTATTCTTGCGTAGGTAAACAGTGATAATCTCAAAATGCTTTTTAAATTCACAAACAGGTTTATTATGTCTTAAGTATACTGAAGACTGAGTAGGGTCATATTTTCTTCACCACTAGGCTTYACCACCTTCCTACAGACAATTCAAGTTGTCAATCTATCTTGCCGTTGTCTTACTTTCAGTTGAGACTTTTTCCTGACTAAGAACTCCCTTGGAACATCTTTTGATACAGTCCTTTATTTTTGTTCCAAGAATCACAGTTACGCTACCTCTCAACTTTTATTTGGTGTTACAGCTTCTTCTGAGTATTATAGATACTACAGCTCTCAGTGACTGCARTTAGCATCACACTTCTTCCTGTTAACTTCCATTGTGTTTCATCTAACTTCTGCTTCTTCTAGAACAGTAAATAACTTTGTGTTTGTACAGACATAGCTTGTTTTATACACTGAGTGAGGAGCAATAAGGAAAGAAAATTCCTGTTTCTACAGCTAGCCAGTTTCATCATTCACAGTTACCGCTGTTCTTACGCGAGCAGCAGTTGTAATCTTCCCCTAACTATTCCTGACAAGAAGGTAGGTAAAACTGGGTCAGAGCAAAGGTCCTTCTTGCCAAATCACATCATTAACAGGAGCAGCAGAATGCTCTGAGTGCTTATAGAGAGGACTTAAGAAGCAGAACAGGTATAGTGTGATGTAATATTCTCCTGATATGCTCTTTTTAGTGTATGTGTACCATACATACACTACATACACGAGCGCGCATGCGCACACTTGTGCACATTTAGATAAACTTACATATATTCGCCTTGATCTGTGTGTGTGTGGTGTGCTTATGTCTGGACCACCATATTTACTGGTAGGTCTTTTCTTTGTGAATTTTTCAAGTCTCTGTGAACCCATTTATATTTTTGGCCTAAAAGTATGTATTGCATGGAATACTGTCATATAAACATCTTGCTAGAAGCTTCATACCTGATGCTTCTATTAGGTGCCCTTGGTCTTGCGAGACATTCTAAGGAATTGTTCACTGTGCAGCTCTTCCATAACTGCCCATTAGCATTTCCTGACTCAATTTTCTCTTTCCCAATCTGAAGTCTTAACTGATATAGACTCTCTTTTGGCTCCCTTTTCCAGAAGCGTATATATCCTGCGGACTGGACATGGGGGAGATCTAGTGATATGATCATAACTCTGGAGCTCTTGACTCTTGGTTCTGAGCACTCAGAAATTAAATTTTCTCATCATGTTTTCACTTTCTAGTTTATATATCACATCTGTGTGAGATCCCTCYATTGCTAAGGTATGAAAATGTTTTTCAAAACACACGCAACAGTGTATGACTTACTGTGAGAAACACTGAACCATATACCATCGCATGTGTCATGCATGCATGTATGCACATATGACACTGTGGTCTGCTGGTAGTGTTCAAATCATGGATCTGAAATTCCATTTTAGTTATGGAATGGTGGAGCAAGCAATTCATCTTCTTACATTGTTTATTAGGATTTTGTTCTGGATTTTTTTTCCCCAATAATCCTTCTAATCTGAATTTTGTCATTCATCCACAAGGCAAAGCTATATTTCAGTCTGATATATATTACTTATGCATAAGCCAACATTCTGCAGGGACTAGCTTTTTTTTTTTTTTTTTTTTTTTTTTTTTATTATTTGGCAGTTTCATTCAGAGTGTTTCAACTGAAATTCACATGCTTTCTACATTTCATTTTTATTTTTTTAATTCCTATTTACAGGAACTTACTATATAGATATATTGAGTGCAAAGGATGCAATATTTCATAAAGTTAAATGTTTTGCAATAAAGTAGTTTGCTTGTCAGATCAAAATGCATTTCAAACAAAATCACTTTTTATATTTCTGTGCATTTAAAAAATATTTTAATACTAATTATGAATAGAAGAGGAGTCCAGAAACTTTTGCAAATTCTGTCATCAGAGGAAAATATAAGTTTCCCTTCTATATGCTTGATATCAGAACTGACCTCTAGTGGTTACAGAACTGAACCGTTATGTTAGTTTTGTATAATCTAGCTTTATTTTGTAACATTATTGATTTTTCACATCTATCAGATACAATCATTTTCTGAAAAACAATGTATACAGAGTTCTGAATATGAATTGTCCACAGTCATCTCTAGTGATTTGAAATCAGTGGCCTCAAGAGTCTATTCCACATAAGGAACTACAGTAGCTATGGCTGGTCAGAAGTCCCTTTTCACAGGATAAACACCTGATTCCTCTATTTCATCCATATTGTTTATTGCATATGCCTGCTGAGTCTGAGACTGTTTTAGGAGGGCCATATTCAGCTACTCAAGATGGTAAATTGTATGTTAACAGTAGTCAAGACCATATACTACATTTGAGATCAAAAAACTAAGCTTGATTTTGATGCTCAGGTCCCATTCACTTCAAAGTTAAGCTTAGGAGCCAAAGCCTAAGAACATAGGAGGTGCTCTGTTTGTATCGGAGCTGAATGTACTTTGGATAATATAAATTCTGTTTTAAGTTCTCAAAAAACAGTAAGGTATGAGTTCTGAAAAGGAACGAACAACATCAGTAGTTTTTTTTTTTTTTTTTAATAGGATTTAAAAATTTGACAGCAGTAAAACCTAACATAGCGTATGCTAGTGGGGCAGGAAAAAAGAGCTGGTTATCATCAGATGGGGGAGAGACAAAGCTGCTGTTGTTATCTTCACAGAACTGGCCCGATTGTCACTGCTTTGCAGGGTGGTAAGAAAATAGTAGCTAAGGTGGCAGGAGCTTTCCCTCTAAATGAAAATAGAGTAATCAAAATTAGCAGAAGCCAACTTTGTGAGCACGAGCTACTCTACTAATGCGTTGTCTGTGCTTTAACGTTCAAAAATGTTCAACAGACTTGTGAACTTTATCTGATATTTTAGAAAACTAAGTCGGGGAAAAAGGTGTTTCCTACCCTTCCTCTTTCCTCCATTTTGGTTCTGTAGTCAGAGATGTTCATGCAGCAAATGGATTGTAACTAAGATTGTGGACAGTTTTCTGTAGTCCTTCAAGAATTACTTCCGGTCCAAAATAGCAGGCRTATCTTAGAGGAGCAGATATGGAGGATATTATATTCTTTCTTGCCTGATTATAAAATCAAATGTAAGTATATGAAGTATTTTATCACTCTTGGGAGCTCATAGGGTCCCTTTACTATGAGGAGCGCCCTTTGAACAGTTGTTATATTAGACAGAAGGTCTGAACAGGTATAAATCAAGACAGACTGTCTCACTTGATTTATGGCCCAGAAAGAAAGTGTCTCTAGACTCTATGGATTACCTGTGCAGATTCAAAGGAAGAAACTGTCTCTAAATAGTCAGAGATTTCGAGCTGAGAAAACCTCAGCCAGTAACAGCTTTTACCCTCCCAACTGCTGTTTCTTGATACATGGAGACTTTAAGGGATGTTTTATTTGCAGAACTGATCACTGGAACAGGCTGACATTTTTGGCCATACAATCTTGTCCCAGAAATACTTTAACTGAAACAAGGGAGGTGAGAAGGGTGTCTAACAGTGTTCAACTTCCGTTATTGAACACTGTGGCCTACTGTGGAGAGTTCTGAGGATCTGACTAGCAGTTTTGTATTACAGCATAGTGTTTTACATTATTTTAATAACTGATAGTTAAAAAAATAATCTATTAAAACAAATATCTGTTTTAGCCCCAAATCAGAAAATGCTTGGATATTTGCAAAATCAAATGCAGTACAAGCCATTGGGGTGATGTCATTTGGTAAGTCAGTTCTTTGTATTTTCAGTCTTCAGACTGTTTAATTTAAAAAAAATCAATATTTTTGGACCTGGAAATTGTATATTAATTTTATCTTCCTGTTAAGCCGGTTTAGAAGAAAATAAAGCTGACTTTGAGTCATCCTTAGGTGAATCTAATTGTTATGATTTAAGTCTTTATCCCCATCCACTGTCCATCCTGTTGTAGAGGCTATTGCCACTGTAGCAGACACAGCAGCCTGGGACATGTGAATGCAGCTCAAATGTCCAGTTCATAATTCATATCTTGAAATAACTGCACCAATAGTTTTAATATGATTTGTGAACTGGTGTGGCTGTGACCATTCTCCTTTCTCTTGGATAACCTCTAACAGAAAGTGCTTGTACTGGAACAGGCAGATTCACTAGAGAGAGCACCTGTGCACAATGAACCTTTTGGATGAATCTCAACTCACATACATTATCCTCCTTCTAAAATCTGTTCCTACCTGGTATGCTGCTACTTGTTAATGCTGTGGCAATCTGAGGCCTCCCTCTGCTTGCTGCTGCCTAAAATGCATGTCATAGAAGGTCCAAAGTTGCAAATAGCTCTGTGGAGTTCAAAAGCTCTGCTGGGCTTTTGTGCTAAAGAGGAGGATGGGAGAAGAAAGTGGAAGTTGGAATGGAGGTGTGGATAGGGGAGGCTGGGGTGAAGCAATGTGGCATGTTAGGACAGTGTAATCAGAATCGCATCAGGCTGAACAGGAGAGGTCAACCTGCATTGAATCAAACAAGTAAATAAAAGTTCAAGCCACTTAACTTTGCTACTGACTGCAGGATTAATGTTTTTATGTAACAGTGAGTGGATTCTGTGCTGTCTCTCTCCTGCCTTGGAATATGCACTCCACTGTTTTTCTTTTTTCATATACATATGCATAAATTCATGTATTTGCTTTAATTATGATGTGTGTTTCAGCATTCATTTGCCATCATAACAGCTTTTTAATCTATGGCTCTCTGGAAGAACCTACTTTAAACAACTGGTCTCGAATCACACATGTGTCAGTCTCGCTCGCTGTTATTATCAGCKTAGTGTTTGCTGCCTGTGGATATATGACTTTTGCAGAATACACAGAAGGTAAACTGCTCAATGCACTTATTTTGATGTTCATTGTAATCCTTATGTTTTCACATTCCTAATCTGAATTCTGTTGCTAATACATTATTAGGTACAGAAGTGCCAAAGCCATATTATGTTTGGAAAGAAATAGCTAGGAGAAACTTTCTTTGTAGGTATCCAACAACCAAAACAGGGTACAAAGTTAGCTGTATGCCAAGAGGTAACAAATTCCCAAGTGTAAGTCTCAGTGGTGAAAGTCTGCATCAGATGCTTCCATAATCCAAAGATTTCTGAGGACTAAACATCCATAATCTATCCACATGATCTTCTAACAGAGCAGGAAGAACAAAAATTGCCTACATTTTTCTATGACGTGCCAGACATTTATCTTTGTATGTTTTCTTACATCATTTCCTGTCTGTGTTAATGTAGTATCCTAACTCTGACTTAGAGATGCTTCCTATCTTTACGACAGATGTTCTGCTGTAATTAATGCTACTATCACCTCTGTGTATGTCTGTTTATTAGTGTATTAATGCAATGTGTATTAGCATAAAACACATTGTATAAGCATTTCTTTGCCTCAGGTTTTCCTTTATTTAATAATGCTGTTTCAAGTTGTAGAAGGTTTCTTAGCTTTGTCCTCTTGTGATGAACAGCAGAATTTAGCTGAGAACAGAAGTGGGGAGTGGGAGGCTAGTTGGTCCTTCCTCTTCTTCCTTCCTGTGCTGTTTATGCAGCAGAATAACTTGCCCCCATAGGTGCAACTTTCTAGCCAACTAAGTGCAAACTGACTGAGACATTTCAAGTGTAGAAAGCTCCTGACTGCAGCTGCTCCTTGGCATAGGACTATACTGTAAACGGATTCCATTTTATTTTCCAGCTCTCCTGTCAAAACCTTCTGACACTGTTTTCTCTAGAGCACATCTGATTGCTTCTTCAGTGCCACTGTGATCCTAAAAGCAACAAATCATAAAGATCATATAATAAAAATCAGAGATAGAAAAGATCTGCTAGATCACTGTTTTACAGTTTCTGTTGTGTCTCAGGGATCATCATTCCAAACTCTTTGGTGTAACCACTAAGCAAGGTGATGGTTTGAATTCACTAGCCAGGCTTTTGTTAGCCGATACAAAAAGATTTGCTAGTTATACAGCTTATTAGCTGTGATTAGATACTGTAAGAAAAATGCAGTTCTCCAGAGGTATCTCGTTGGTCTTCCTTGTGTAATTATTCTTGTCCTAAGAATAACTTTTTTTTTAAAGGAAATGTTCCTTTTATATACAACTCTTTTTTTTTTTTCTTTTTAATCTGTTACTGACTTAAATAACCAGCATCTCATACAAAATCACTGCAGAGGACTGCTATGGGGAAGCTAACACATGACAGACATTACAATGTGTGTATTAAAATATTTTTTTAAAGATAAATGTTAATTCAAATAAAAATACTGCTACTGTCAGGTCAGGATAAAAGTTCCTCTGGATGTAATTTGTGACTAACTATRGTTTCTTGATATGTGTAATGAAAGTAGTTCAGAGAGTCTTAAGTGTCAGTAGAAAGTTGCTCCAGTAACTTATATTTTAATTTGAAAATATGGAAATGTTATGCAGTCGAAAATAATTGATGTTTTGCTATGCTTCAGGAGATATATTTGAAAACTACTGTAGAGATGACAACCTTGCTACATTTGGAAGGTTTTGTTATGGAGTTACTGTAATTCTGACCTTCCCCCTTGAATGTTTTGTGACCAGAGAGGTAAGCATTTATCATCTCCCTCTAACAAGATTGATATCTTGTTCACTGCAGTAGTTATACATAACAATACATATTGTAACTATAGTTGATGGTTGATACATAAGAAATATCAACATATCCTGTTGTATGTAATGAATATGAAGTATTAGATGCACCACTTAGATTCTGGCAATGTAATGCTGTATTATATTTATTATAATATTATCCAGTATTATACTAATAATTATTTAATGATAAATATCAGGATAACTGCTACTGTGGTCATCATGTTGAGAATAGCYGAGTTTATAGTAGGTATCTAGTAGATTTATA
This sequence comes from Apteryx rowi, assembly GCF_003343035.1. Lineage (NCBI taxonomy): Eukaryota > Metazoa > Chordata > Aves > Apterygiformes > Apterygidae > Apteryx > Apteryx rowi. The sequence continues at coordinate 977,778 of NW_020447431.1, read as the reverse complement.
GTAGCTGGTAGATGTGGTATTTATAGTAGATACTTACCATGCTTACTAATTTTGCTCTGTGGAAGGAAGTCTGTCTATCTAGGAAATACTACTTTTCAATAAATAACTTTATTGCAAGTGGTTTAATTCTATAGCAGGGGAATGAGAAGGAAATAGCTATGCCCTGAAATTATGATTTTAGTAGGACTTTTACTAATTATTTTTGGAAGAAGATGTTTTCTTGAAGCTGGGTAGGTAAAGTTGAGTCAGTATGTTCCCACCAATTCTTTTAGTTTCCTGAGGTTAGAAGATTTGCAACAAGCTGTTTCTTAAAATAAAGAGCAAAAGTGAAGTTTTAAACTGTGGTTCTGTTTCAGGTGATTGCCAATGTATTTTTCCATGGGAACCTATCAACAATTTTCCATATTATTGTGACAGTAATTATTGTTGCTGTGGCGACTGCTATCTCATTAGTATATGACTGCCTTGGAATAGTTTTAGAGCTGAATGTAAGTGAACCTGAATACTCTTATATTTAATAAATCACTCTTCAATAAAGCACATTCTGAAAAATTGACAGCTCTGCTAAAAATCTATTTAATGCAATATGGTATTTGATTAGAAATCTTAGAGAAGAAAAGGAATTATTCACTGCTTTAAGGTAATTAAAGGAGAAAGGAAATTGAGGAAGACAAGTTCACATGGAGAACTTTCATAACAATTCTGGAGATACAGTAAGTAGCTGAGACTACTAAATGTTTTTAAACTGTAGTGACAATCATGAAAATATTCATCCTACCTGGAACTGCAGGTTTGAATCCAATGTTTCTTTTTCTAGCCCCTTTTTCTGATGAAGTAGGCAAATAACTCAGTTTTGCTCCCTGTTAAGCCCAAACAGGGAAAAATTCCAGTTCCTGTCTCTGTGGTCTCACTACTGCTGGTTCTGTGGGAGGTTACTGTTTGCTTGTTTTTGTTTTTTCCTCTCTTTTAGCACAAGACAGTCATTAGGATTTGCTCTAGGATTCGGTAATCTCAAAATCTGTGTGTGTGGTTTTTTAGGAGAGAACTAACTTTCACATGCCAGTGAACTTTCCTGTGTCTGGCACTGCCTCACAGCAGAGATGGAGTTTACCATGCAGGCCACACAAAGTGCCTCTTGTCTTAAAAAGTTATATAAAGCTGTTAAAGTTAAAACTCATTTTTGCTGATTGGAACTGCAATTTTGTCTGCCAAAGACCTAGACTATTAGTTAACAAAAAGGACTTATCAGATGGGGTCGGTCTGTGTGGGCACAAAAGTGTACATTTAATCAAAAGAAGTCTTTAAAAATGGGTACAAAAGTTCCAGTCTACTTTTACAACAAGTGTTGTTTGTCCAAGTAGTTTACTTTCAATTTCAGGTCAGCTATTTTTGATAATATAAAGCATACTTCACCGCATACTTCACCGCATACTTCACGATATAGAAGTTGGAAAGCGGAGAAAACCTTTTAAGGGCAGCCTTTGGGGTTTTTTTTTGTTGTTTGGGTTTTTTTTAAAAGTAGAAATATTTTAGAATTGGCTCCCTACATCCCTGTTCACTTCATTCATTTATGTTTTCAGCCATATCATGCATGCCCAATCAAAACTCATAGAGCAAGAGGAAGGGAGTTGGTTTTTATGCAAAGTGCGGCAGTCTTCTCAGGAGTAGCATGCCCGTATCATGATACGTGTACATCATTCTGACCCACAATGCAGCTTATCTGCTGCCTGAGCAGTAATGAGTGGTTTTGTAGCAGTGATTTAGCAGCTCATGCTTTGACTGGTATTATAGAACTGGTCTGAATATCCAGATAAGCTACAGATTACCCTTTATTTAAAATAATTACCTTCCTAATTTCCTCTCAGTTAACTGTTTCTAAGTTATAAATAGCTTCAAATAAACAGTACTGTTACTGGTCTGGTCAGGATACATGTTCCCATTGAAATTTCTCCTTTGCAGCATTTGCTGGTAGTTCCATCATTTTTTGCCTGTTTTTACATTACAAATGCATAAAATTCACTTATGTGTGTAGACACCAATAAAAAAATATTTATGTGTATTCATACATACATGCCTGTTTTGGTCAAATTTCTGAATACTGGTATAATGAACCTTACTAATTACATGTGCACATGTATGCCTATATATGTGTATTTATGTTACATTTACTATATATTATAGATAATAGGAATAAATTACATCATTTTGGAGAACTGCCAGTAAGTCTTTCTAGCATGATCGAATATGTACAGTTCCTATCTGTAATGAACTTAAATTGTTTTAAAACAATCACTCAAAAGTAAGCAGTCCATGAATGCAGTATTTTTTTCCCCAGACGGGCCTAAGTGATTACTCAGTAGTCAAGCCAGTGGTTTGTTTCCATTAGAAAGAGAAACTGATAGCCAGGTGTTTTAATGGGCAGCTCGTATTTTGTGGGCTTTTTTGGGGGGGTAGGGAGGCATTTGACAGTACAGCTGTGTATTTCTTGAATATAATCCTTGCACTTAAAAGGATTGTTCAGAGTCTTGTTTGCCTCAGTAGAGGAAAAAAGAGGAAGCAGAGTCTTTACGTTACAAAAGAAGAAAGATCTGCTTTCTCAGCAGGCTCCATGCCCAACAAAGGGCTGTCTTTTGGCTCCTCACCCAAGATAGCACTATTGATGCTTCTCTGACTCTGCTTGCTTTTTTCCTGCTTTCTGGTTTTAAAACAAAGCACACGCCATTGTGTGTTTTCGGTGGTAGATCGCCAGGGAAACTGCTTGGTTGCACAGGAGTCAAGGGTCTGCAGACCTACCTGTACTATTCTTTTACTTAGATGCTGGTTTACATTGCTTCACATAAATTTAAGAGTCTTAATTTTTTAATGAAAAAGATACTTGCTATGTTCATTTTATTTTTTTTGTCTGTACTGATCATTGTTAATAGTTTCTACCATAAAACTATACTTCAGATTATTCATGCATAAAGATATTCAGTAGGTCAGATTACTACCTCACCATAATTCAATTGAAACAAAGCAGGATGTTCAAGATTTCTGTGCAAAAATGCTCTTTTTTTGGCATATAACTTTTATTTTAAGCTGCAGTTAAAAGGGGGCAGTAAAAAGCAGAAAGCAATTAAGCATGTGCTCGTGTCTGTCCCTGTCTAAGAGAGCACTTAAAGGGGAGCTGAATTTTTGGTAAGAGTTTTCTGCTCCTTCAGAGGCAGCTTTGCCTTCATAGGGAAGTTATCCTGAATTAGGTCATAAATGCAGAAGTGGTGCTGATCAGAATTCTTTGAACTGCTACATGATGTTTCTACTCATTTTCATGAATACTAGAAGCAATATGTCTAGACTCATATGTGGAATGATTTTAAATATTTCACATCAGTTACAGTATTCCAGAATTACTACATTTGGACTTTTACTGTACTTTTGGAGCTGAGAAACTTCTAGTAACTTTACTGGTTACCTTAACTTAGAAATACTTGCAACATAAAATATTCTGTATCAGCAAACACCAATAAGTAAATAAGCCTGAATTATTTYAGATATTTATATAGATATTTTTGCAAATTGTGACTTGGAAAAGAAAACTTTCTATCTAGCAAAACTGGAAAAAGTCTTCCATTCTCCAGCTTTACTTTTGCTTCAATCTAATTAGTCATTTAAAAATGATGTAGGTTCTTGTGCTTCAAGTCTCAGTATTCATTCTTACAAGGTTTTTGTTATTGTTATTTCCCCCACACAGGGAGTTCTCAGTGCCACCCCACTTGTTTTTATCATCCCAACAGCATGTTATCTGAGGCTGTCGGAAGAGCGATGGAACCATTCAGATAACATCATATCCTGCCTGATTCTTGCTGTCGGTGCGCTAGTGATGACAGTTGGGTTTGTTTTGACTATCTTGCATCCCCAGGAATGTAGCCATGGAAAAGAAATGTTCTACTGCTTCCCTAGTAATGTTTCTTTTCACAATAGTACCCTTCCACCCTAGGAAGTACACAAATCACCAGACTAGATCAGGTACATCTCCCAGCAAGCTATTTGCTAATTTAAATAAGAGTGGGACAAAGATCTTTTCATATGTGCTAAGAATTCTGAACTGTGTAACTGAATTTATACACTTGGTTTTATGCTGCAATCCTTTTCCAGATAAGATGCAAGTTTTAACTTTTGAAACTGAAATGCTCTGCAATGCATTTCTGTAGGTATTACGCGAATAACTTGCACACCTATCCAAAAGGCTGCATTTTTTTAAGTTAATGAGTCAGGAACACTGCTTAAACCATAAATGATATGTTTAGGGATGTAAACTTGTCCCATGATTAACGTCATTTAGTTATTAACTTTATAATCTTTTAATGTGTATTTATTAGCATGCTGTAGTATATTTTTAGGAGTCCTGAAACAGAGGCCCAGCCACATTCTGTTATTAAAATTGTGCTTTGAAATTGAAAGACTACTATTAGTTCTGTCCTTGATTTAGCCGTGATTGTCCTTAAGTGCTGAAGGTATCCCTTGTTCTGGGCCTTCACTCAAGGGCAATTTTATATCCTTTCTGAACTGTAACTGATACAATTTAACTGTACAAATTAAAATTTGTGGTCTTGTGACTGAAAGTTTTTGAATGAATAAAACCACATAGGTGAATTTGCAAAGAATGTTTACTTGAAACTTTTTTAACTTTTTGATTTGGAGGGAGAACTGTTTGAGAGACTTGGGTGTGTTAGTCTGTTCTGATTTCACTACGTAGTCATTTTGAATGCACTGTTTCATGTGGTGGCTAGGCAACTGGTACTGTTGACAGCTTTTTTCAGCCTTTCAGATCCAACTGTATAGCTGATTTGTCTTGTATGTGAGAGTATTCACTGAATGGACTCCAATTCTTCCACACCAAATAGAGTTAGACTTGGCTAATATTTCCTTATGACAGCTGGTGAAGATCATTTCAGTTGAATTAGGAATGATTTGTTAGCTTTCCTGTTCTTTTTTTTTTTTCCCCCTCTCATATGATTTTTTTTTAATCTTTTGCTTGAAGTATTTTTATCCTGATTCAAGATATTAATTATAAGCATCCTTGCTTTTGAAAATCAGAGTCAACAGAATAACTTATAGGGTGCCATTATAGCATTGCCTTTTCAATTTAAAGGTTCTGCTGAGGTTATGCTAATATTAAATCAAATATACTTGTTTTATGAAAGACAAGTCTTTCTATGCCTTACTATTTATTTTATAAATGCAGATTTAAAGAAAATTGTTTCATGGTGCTTTTTAATTTGGAAAGTGTAGAGTCTGAGGTAGTTATGATTCATTAAATGTTTGTGTTGCTGATGAAGTTGTAATAGTTTCTTTTGCCAAAACTAATTGCATTCATTTCAACATATAATCATGGATGGCTCACTGGTTTTATTTCAGAAATTTGCTAATTGAAAATGGGGCTCTCCCAAGCATAAGTATACTGAAAAGGCAAAGTCAGATGTCATGGATACCAGAATTTAAAGTTAATTGGTGTTTGGCTAATGACTGTATACAAGCCAATTCTTTCCTTTCCAATATTACAAACTATAACTTATCTATATAGAAACTGCAAATAATGACCTGCTATATCCTTTCTTATGACAAAGGAGGTCTGAATACAGAAACAAGCACTTTTTTTATTGTCGTCATAAAATTGTCATTGCCGTAGTGGATTTTGGAAAAAAATAAGACTCCTCAGAAGTTAGAGTTGTTGCTATGATCAAAAGCAAACAGAAAGCATTTAAGGATATGAAAACAAAGCTCATATAAATGTGACAGTAGGTAAGTGTTGATGCAACAGAAAAGAAAGATGAATAACTTTAACAAAGGGAAAGAGTACATCAACAAAAAGAACCACCACACTAAAGAATTACTAGAGAATATACCTAATTCAAGCTTCAAGAAGTGTCTTTCTGTGACAAAAAAAGGCAAAAGCAGTTATGTAGAAGTTTCTAGTTTTAATGGAAATCCCTGAAAATGAATGAAAGCTAGCACTGAGGTTAATACCTACACTGGCAGCCGTGAAGACAAATTCACACTAAAGGGTATACTTTAAGTTTGTAATTTTAGAACACAGGCTGAAACTGAAGGCTTTTAGCATTGCTTAGCTACTGAACAAATCACAACCTGTGATTGACTTCTTCTATTTCAGTATGGTAAAGCTTTCTGTCTCACCTCGGTGYCTCCAGATTTGTCTTGGCTTGTTAACAGTACGGCCTGGGGTTTCTCCTAGTTTTGTCAAAGCCATTGGGATGCTCTCTCTGGCTGCAGCACGTGCAGGATTTCACCCCTAGTGTAATACTTTAAGCATCCAGAGACATGCTGTGCACAAAAGCGGAAGGAGCACTGGAAGCGGCAATGTCCTCAACTGCATACACTGCATTGACAGGACTGCACTGCGTTCAGGCAGAGGGAGGCAATGTACCAGAGGCACCCACTGACAGGGCTTTCACATCAAAAGCTGGTGGTGCAACTCTCTCTTCCAAATTCCTTTCCTCCAGCTGAGAAGGCATTTCAGGACACCAGATGTACAATTACCATTCTTACAGGAGTTAAGCAGACAGGTTCTGACTTTGTAGAACAATGTACTTTTACAAATCGCCAACTTCTGCATGTTTACAGAACATTTTCTCTTGAAAGCTTGGCAGATGTGCAAATCCCTTGCACTACCAGGGGCTCCATCGAGAGACACAATGTTCCTGCCTCTTCAAATTTCTCTATGGAGGGAGCAAAATGGATCAGGTTTGCTAAACGGGCATTATCCTATGCATTTTTCACACACACAATTTCTCTGTCTTACACTGTGCACAAATTACCTGGATCTGATATTGGAAGGATTTAACTGGTATTTGTGACTGAACAACAAGCAAAACTTGGACAAATGTAATAAAGTAGTAAGTGGATTTATTTGGAATTTCTTCTGTGAATACTGAATAGAAGGTAGGGAGAAGGGGACCAAAGTGGTAGACTGAACAAGTGTATTGTGAGTATGAAATATGAGACTGAGCACACTCCAACAGCAGGARTGACAGAGAAATCCCTCTTGTGGAGGAAAACAAACAATGCACAGAAGGCTTATGGTTTTACAGTTGCTCTGTTACGTGGAGATCTACTTGAAAAAGCAATTCTTGAGTTCCTGCCTAGAAAATGTTGCAAGATTTGTTGTGTGGTGGTGGGGGAGTTGTTTGTTTTGTTTTTATGGGCCTAAATTCTACAACTACTTGAATTCAGGCCGGTGAAGGAAGCAGGTACATGCTTTGCCAGTTTCTGTCATTCAGTGCTTCATCATAATTGCAGCCTATGTTCAGCTAAAGACCTTAAAGACTGTGGAATGGCTTTTGGAATAAATCTGTTCCTAACTGAACAGATCAAATAGAGAGATACCAGTTGATCAGGCTGAAGAAGATCATAGCACTTCTGTCTTTACTGCTCTTTGTCTTACTGCTTTGGTCTATTTCTATCTATTTCTATCTATTTCCTTATGGAGGACACTATGGACATGTGTGCTTAAACTTGTTTATAAATACTAGGTTCCTGTATGATATTTATAATGGAAGAGTTTTTCAGCATCACACCATAAACCAAATTCTGCTGTAATTTACAGCTTATACAGTGCATTGGCAGAGAATGTAAAATGTAGCAAAATTCAATCCCAATTTGCTGAAAATGTGTTTAGCCTGATAGTCAACACAGTTGAAAATGTCTCCATGTCTTCCTTTTGCAAAGCTAAACTTTTGTGGTAGTTTCTTTTCCCCCTTTCTTCTTGCTGCAGAATAGTTGTTTCATCTGGGTGCTGCTGTTGTTTGGCATATCACAGCTATCACAAGTGACATGCAGAGGAACAAAATGTTACTAATTTTACTAGTAACATAACTGCTCTGGATCAGTTCAGGTAGGAACAAAGAATAAACTAATACTTTTGCTTCAAATGATAGAGCTGCAAAAAAAAAAAGTAGAGTCAATATGCAATTATAGAAAAATGTAGGGTATTGGAAACAGTATTGCTTGTGGAAGACAGATCAGTGCTGCAGATTGTGTTCCCACCAGCAGCCTACCCACAATTGTGTGTCTGTATCCTGTATATATTTCCTGAGGCTTTTTTATTTGCAGGGTGTTTCTTTAAGTGCTAGACAGAGGGCTACTGAAGTAGTAGGTCCCAATTTCTGAAGGGAAGATGTGACTGAGGAAAGTAGTATTATTAGGAATATATGCAAGATCTTTAGCACAGCAAATACAGTAAAGCAGAAAAATTCTAGCAAGGCTGTTTCTTGAGCCCTGGAAAAAACTAAGTGTCCCACTGCCCTTTTTCAGAGAAGGGTCCATCTCAAGTTTTGATGGGTTAGTTACTTACCCTTGTTTTTCAACAGGACAGTATTTCCTTTGCTTTTTGATTAAAAAAAAAAAAAAAAAATTCTAGAGCTTCACATAGAAGTGTACGTGTTGATGTAAGAGATAAGTAGGGGGTAAAATAATGCAGCACTACCCCTTCGCTTTTCATTCCGTGAGCTGAATTTCAGTTTACCATTTGGCCTTTGCAAAAGCTGATATGTATGGCAAGAAGTCATGTATATAGGAATGCAGATACACACACACTTATTTGGATAAATCTTTGTCCATATGTTGGCCTGTCATTTGACTATACAAGTGAAGGGGAGGGATCAGTATGCATAAACTGTAGGTAGATAATTTGAGCTACAGAGAGACAGATACTCTTACTAATAAGTGTTATTTGCTCTCTGTTCCTGTACATTACATATACACACAGTGATAGAATAAACCAGCATCTCTGGCTTTTTAGAGCCCAAGGTAATCAAGGTAGCTTGTGGGATGAAGAAAAACATTTGCTTTTTCTTCTTTGTCCTCACCAAGTTACTGAACTGGAATCTTTGACCTTCCTGACAGTACGCTGCTTCCTGGTCAGCTGTGTAGTTTGAACTACCTACAGACTAGAGTGAGGCCACAGCTGCTTACCAATGCAGTATCCCCTCTCGATTACTTCTCAGTCTGAATTTGCCATTGGCGCTAGCTGGGCTGAGAAATCACAAGCCCTGTTTTGGTGCAGAGAATAGCYTTGAGTAGCTGCACTGTGTTGTTATGCTGCTGCAGGAGATGAGATCAATGACATGGTTAGTACAAATTCAACGTTTCACTCAAAATTCTTCATAGAAAGAAATGGGATTATTTGATTATTTCTCTTTCTGCATATTTTCTGTCCCCTCCTAGGTAAATGTTGATTCTAGTTGCTTCATAAGACAATCCAGTATGCAAAAAAACTATAGTTGTTCTATAGAACTCCAAAATCAGATGCAGCAGGCATTCAAGAAAACTTCCATAAGGCCTGCATTTTCGCATGCATATTCCTACAGGAGACAATTTATTGAATTGCTGCTAAACCCTGGAAGTTCCCAATAAATCTTATGGACTTCCTGAAATCATAAAAATACTGAAGTAATGAGGTCAAAACAAAAAAAGTTAGAAACTAGTGAAAATGAGCATTAAAGTCATGGTTGCGGTAATTCTAAATGTCATTCTCTAAAACTTGCATTAGGAGGGATCATGCAGATTAGCTTTCACAGGGAAGCTGATGTCTGTCACAAGGTACACTTGGCAGACTCAACTGCAGCAATTAAAAAGCTGCAATTAAAAATAATTCCACACAGCCTGCTTGAGTGACCTCTTCTTTTTCTTTGACTCTTCAACAGTGTCCTGTGTCTTGATGGCTGCAGAAAAATTAACGGTGCTGCTATTGCTGTCTTGTCCTGGTTGTCTGAGATTTCCTGCTACTAAAAGAGTATGTATCCATCATAACTTTTGTTTCTGGGGGCAGGGGCCATCTTATTTTTTCCTGTATCCATTCACTGCTTAGTACAGTAGACTTCTTATTCATCCCAGGGCCTCCTAGGTGCTGTAGTAACACAAACAGTAATTGTTATATTTTTGTTTTCATTGTGCTGTTTCTCTGTTCATCACACTTCTGTCACTGTCATGAATAAGTAGCACAAAGAAATATGTCACTGGGTAACAGAAGGTGCCTTTTGCTTTTCTTGCTAATAATGATTCAAATATTTGGAGGGAAGCAAAAGGTTAGAAGAGGTCTCCACGCTTTGTTCGTTGCATTTCACAGCTTCATGAAAATGAAACAGGTATCAAATATCTTTCTTATGTTATCAAAATTTTTAGGACTTATTCTAGTTTTTGTATTGCTGCATGAGAGCTTTTGTGACAGATGTATTTTGCACAATATACAGAATCTGTTCAAATGCAGGACAGTCACGGCCCTCTTGGAACACTAATTAGTTAATCAGAAAAGGCATGGTGGGGTCACATGGTGTTTGACAGTGGCAGCTGTCTAATTTTGGTCGTCTTTAATATCAGCTCATTTGGAATGATAATTTTGAGTGCAAATGAAAGGTATTTTCTTTTAAAGCTACAACTGACTGCTTGGATAAAATCAGAATGGTTGAGATAGACTCTGCAGGAGAAAAGTTGCACAATTATTGGGAATTGTATTTAAGACAGCTTCCCCTTTACTGAGCATAAGCATTTTCCTTTCATCCTAACTTTAGATAAGAGATGCTTCTAATGATCAGTAAGTTTCAGGTTCATTTCTATCCTATTGCATGAGAGTTTAGCAGAGAAGAGGCTTCCCTGTGCTATTTGACTGAAGAAATTACTTATCACTTTCTACATTAGTGCTAGTTGAAAAGACACAGTAAAAATATGAAYATATTTAAAAGATGTGCAGATCACTGAAATTCATTGTGTTCATTGGCTGCTTCTCCTTCCACCTTCTTCCTGTTTAGTTATTTTTTCTGCAGAAAGGATTGTGTCTCTTTTGAATCAGGCAGAGCAGATGGATAGAACCTTTTATATCCCAGCTCAGTGCCCTGATCTGTGAGGCACAAGGTCTCTTTTCTTTCAGGTGTTTTTCTTTACATTAAAATTCTTGTGTTGGGCCTACTAGAGAATGATAGATGTTTTTAAGTAATGTAAATTTTCACAGAAAGAAGGATTATTATCTTCCCAGGACTAAGTAACTAGGTGTCTTACAGAGAGTTAATAAATGCCTAAAATTAAATTTTGAAAGAGGTAAGACATGAGACAATACCATAACACAGTATAGATTTTACTTTTTTTTTTGTTTGTTAGTGGCATGCCCTATGCTGACATCAAACATTTGTGACAATACTAACCTGCAGTGTGAGACAAATAACACTCCTGGACTCCATTCATATAAATCTGTTCCTATCAAATGAGCAGGCAGTGGAATGAACAAGGATTCTTTCTTCTAATAAGAAACTATATAAATAAATTATGGTATGGCTTATTTTGCCCAGAAATCTGATTATCAAAGAACAATTTATAGCATGCTAGTCCTTCCAGTGACTTCCTAAACCATTTTGAAACTTGCCTGGAGAGGTGGGTCAAGTGCGAGGTTATCCAGTTATCCATGGATAATTGATATCTTCAGTCATTCAGAAATCAGATGTAATTTACTCTGAGTTTTTTAAATAGTAGGGATGACATATCAAGTCTTTGCATGGCTCTGTTGGACTTGTCCCAACTATGGGTAGAGCATGAGGATGTAGCAGTCTTAAACCAGCATGTTGGAGAGAGGATGGGGAACTAGATCCTGAAAGGTGTGGAAGACTGACAATTTGCTTAATTTAGGCTCAGCTACAAAAGCAGAGGGAATCAATGGCATAATACGCCTTTCTTCCCCATAATTCCTCCCTTTGGCCCTGTGTTCCCAGTCTATTGCATTAAGTGGTTTACAAGGCACTGTAATGTGAAAAGGATATTTGACCATAGGAATGAGGAGGATCGATACTTTAATTGTGTAGGTGGAATGAGGAAAATCTTGTTTTAAAGGAAAGAGGTGAGGCTGTGAGAAGCTCTGACAGTGGGAATGGCATAGCTGTCAAGCTCGCAGATTCTGCAGATGCACCGAAGACCCGTGCCATTATACTTCAAAAAGATGTTAGTGAAGCTATTGTTAGTGGACCTGGACAAGATACCCCATTTATCTCCTTGCACCAGACCCATACCAAACATATTATGCCAGTACATGCAGATAACATATGGTACAGGAAGCATGTTATTTTAAATTAAGAACGGTTACTTTATCTGCTTTCTGCAAACATCCAATCTTTTGTTACCTAAGAATGCCAACATTAAAGATACTAACAATTCTACCTGATATACAAAAATTCAAGTTTTAGAATTGATTTCATCTCTGTCTACTCTAAAGTCCACTGCAACTATTGACTAAAAAGCCAGGGAAATGCAGAAAGATGCAAGGAAACTTGAAACTATTCATTGACTTTTCAGCATCTCCTAAGTTATTAACCCTTGGTTGAACCTGGAAATCAATATGATATAAGCATTTAAAATGCAAGTAGTCTTTAATGAGTATGAATACTGTTTTCTCTAATACAGACAAAACTCAAACTACAACAGTAAAGAACTGTGGGCTACTTAAAGCGGAATTAGCTCAAAAAAATGAGTTGTTGCATACTACTTTGTATTATTAATTGCTAGTACTCTGTTCCCACCTTCCTCTGTGAGGATGCAGTCCTTTCTCATATGGACTTTCTCTCTTCCCCCCCCCCCCTTGGAAAACTGAAACTCGTAGGGGGCTTCCAGGAGGACTTGTACCTTGGAACTAAAGCAGGATGCTACAAGAAAAACATCCTCAAACTTTAGTAGGACATCTAAAGAGAAGCCCCCTGGAACTTAGGAAGGCACTTTGCTGGAAATCCACAGACACTCCCAGCTGATGGTTAACACCTCCAAAACTAGAGCCAGAAAGGCCAACACTGTGCTTGCTGTGCTATAGTTAGATATAAACTGGGAATCCGCTTGGAGCTCTTCCTCATAACGTCAGTATTTTAACAATGTAAACTGCATTTCATTGGACTGTATTTTTAAACTGCCAAGATAAGAATGTTTTACAAATTGCTCATGATTAGATTTAGTAACTTGTGTAATAGCTGCTAGCCATTTCCTGTAAAAAGTGGGACTTTTCATGATAGAGCCAATGTAGAGTTATAAAATAATAGATCCTCTGCATCAGGATGTCAGTAGACAGAGTATCATAGTACTGATACAAGTCTATGAATAATATCAGTATGGTCTGAGAGAAGGAAGTCGTTAGTGTGAAAAGGTGAAGACAACTAGTTACAACAAGACAACTAGAATAACTGTCATGTTAAAATGTTAAGAAGTTAAACAACTTTCCTTTGCTACAGAACACTGATAGATAAAAGCTGTTTGTTTATGCATTTTTCCTTGTATTATACCATGTTTACCTACCTGTTTCAGAAAGAGAAAAGAGCACAAAACAAGCCTTTAAACTGCTGTTTTGTAGATGCAAAAAATAATGTGTTAATTGGAATTTTAAAGAAATTGCAGAAAGATTCCTATTTATGTTGCTCCATGTTCTTCAATTTTGGACAAACTCTGCTATCAGTAAGTGAAACTTTGTATCAATGCCCTTGGGATTCCCACCAATTACCAATCAGTATTGAGAATTCATTGCACTTTCTCTTTTTAGAACCATCTTAATCCAAGAGTCAGTCACCCAGACTAAGAGAACCTGGATTTATTTTTCCTATATAAAGTGTTAGTGTTCCTTGAAAAAGTACTAAGCATACTTAAATTCTGAAAAGACTCCATTCATGAACAGTAGTGTTCTGCATGCTATTTTACTTGGACTTAAATTTTTGTCAGCCTCCACAAGGCTCCAAAGTCTTGATCCCGTGCATGCATGGTTAACTTAAAATGCAGAAGCAGGCCTATTTACTTCAACACAGACAAAGTAAGCAAACACTTAAGTGTTTGTTGGGATGGTATAGAAATCAAGGTTTTCCTGTGACAACAGACTATTGTGAAATATTGAAGGATACACAGAATATACCCAAATTGACTAAAATATTCTGGGCAGTAGACAAAGAAACTTGGGAATATTCATAAATTAATAATTCAATTGATAATTGGTAACAATGAATATTCAATAATTCAGTATTCAAATTAATTGAATAATGGCTTAGCATATTAACAGACCAGTGTTTTATATCTAGGCCTTGAAGGCTGTACCTTCAACTTGATACTGAAGCTATTTTTTTTTTTAATTAATTTAGATAATTATCTGAGTGTGGTATTTAAGTATATTTGTCATAAGGGTATGAAGAAAGTGGGAAGGTTCAAATGCTCCCTTCTAGAGTCATTACAAGGCAATTCAAACTGGAAATAGATTTAGTAGCTTTACCAGAAAGTGAGAGCAAATTTCTTATTTTATAAAGTATCTTGGTAATTGGAAAATTAAGGCATATACTTATTTAGTGTCCTAAGGAGAAGAGAATCAGGCCACAGATTTGTTAGTACTTAACTCTGCCAGAATCCAGGCCCCTAATACTGGACCCTGTTATCTTGTCCTAGAGGAAATGTTAGGTCTTTCCCTTTCTGGAATGAAGTAAGGAGAAAGGAAAGTATATGACACTCTCCTTTCATTGGCAGGAGCAAGGGGAGAGCAAAAAGTGATCGTGATGATATATTTGAGGCTGAGTGTGTCTCTGCACTACACTTCTTTCCAGCAGTATCTGAGAATTGAATCTCCAAGAAATGAAAGATGGTAGTGATATCTCTTCTGTCCTTGCTGACAAGAGTTGTGGTAGGGATGACATATAGAACATTAAGAAAAAAGCAGTGGCAGTTTGCTTTCTATTTCAATATACTTTAGAAACCTTTTCAGCTTAAACTTCACTACGACAGTGCTTTTCTCAACCTGTTTACCACAGAGAGGCTGTTTTAACCTTTCCAACACATTTCTTCTATAAGCTTCCATTATTATATGAATTCAATTATTTTCTCTAGTATGACGATAATGCATGACTCACAGGACGCTTTAATAAATACGTGACAAAATATGTGATAGATGGATACAGACCAGATATGTATCTAGATGCGACTGCTTTGGGGAAATTCGGTTGTTGTAGAAACAGACCAGCAGATGGTGCTCAAAAATTAATCACAGCATACCTGAGTTGTAGTGGTGCATTTCCAGTTCATTTATTTGTGCTTTTTTGTTGTTACTGCTTTTTGTTTTATATAGAATGGTTATTACACACACTTAGATTAATTAAATATGAACGGGAATAAGGCTGGAAGAATGCAATATCCAAGACTACTCAGAAATCAATTTCTGAATTCCTTAATGGTTTTACTTTAAGCTATAATTGTTGGGTTTAATTTCATTATTTATCTTATTATATTACTTAGTTTCCATTCAAATGTTAACAGCTTTATCTTAAAACTCTAGCTTTCCTCATAAGCAGACTAAGATGGTTTACCTTGTAGATTTAAGAGTATTATAATGATATTTGTTGGGGCGATGGAAGCTGCAGATGATAAAGTTATTTAATTTCAGGAAGAAATAAAAAATTTCTGCTTGAACTGAAGTTAAGCTGCAAAGATATATCGGTACCCTTAGAGCCTTGGGAATTTTACAAACTATACTAACCATGAACCCTTCTGTAAATCATGGAATAGAGTGTTAATTTCATAATCACAAACACATCATTAGCCAGCGTTAAAATACAGAATTACTGCAAACTTAACCTCCTCTGCCATGCTGTTCACTCTCTCTCTGAAACTGTGACAACCTGTTGACATGTTATATTCTGGATGCTGTGAACGACATGCCCAGGTACTTTGAAAGCTGTCAGCTTTACAGTCCCTGCTTTCTTTGATATTTCACTCACAGACACCTTGATAAAATACCCTCTTCATTTCATGCAACAACRTGTGAAAAGGAGCCTGGCTCAGGAGCTTTGATAAACCCCACCCAAACTGTATAGTTTGTTTTAATTGCATGTAGTGGCAAGCTAATGAAGCTATTTTGTTTGAATAGTAAAACCTTAATGTTTGCAGTATCTGCCTTGAGGTAGCTGTACTGGAAAGAAGAGAGAGATTTGAAAAGGAGTCAAAAGTGTAATAAACAGTATACTGGTACTGGCATTTTGTGAAGAAGGATTAATTGGACTGGCCTTTGATAGGACAGGGGGTGTATACCGTGCTTGCTTGCATATCACAACCAAAGAACTCACAATTAACATAAGTATATGGCAGGTAACAAATTCTGGGTTTTATAAATTACAGGAAAATGTACACTTATTATGCACTGCAGTGGAGTTTAGGAAGAAGTGATACACACACGCTAACTCTCTGGAAAGGAGAAAACACAATTTACAAGCAAGAAAAGCTTGCAAAATAGATAATTTACATAGCATGTAAATAAAACAAGTACCTGTCTTTCCTGCTGCTAAGGACAACCATCAGAGAATTACTGTAAAGGATAAACTTTCCGTTAGTGTTTCACCAGACGTATGATGGGGAAGAAAATGGAGATTTATCTGCTGTCTGCTATGTTGCATATAAAAGGAGAGGCATTAATATAGGACCTTTGAAAAAGCATTTCCATACTGTCACAGTGTGTTTAATTGCTCTGTAATCCTCAGTGACTGGCACATATGCAGCATCCATGGGAAAGATCTCTCCATTTTAGTTGTTCTGCCGTAAACTACTGAGGTTGCTTCGTCTCTAGAAGAGGAAGTATGTCTAAAGTACAGAAATGTTCCATTCAAAACTGCATAGACATACATATAATCTGATTTCAATGGATCTTGAATATGAGTTAAGACCTTTGATAGACGGAGAATGAGTAAGTGTGCCCAGTAAATCCAAAGCCATGTGTGTGGAAACTGACTTTCAATTGTGCTATAGGCATGAATGGAAAATGAAAGGTATTTTTGAAATTGCCAGTTTCACAATAACTCGGTTTGGAAATCATATGTATGCTGTGGCAGCTCTTTGAGAAGTTGATCGGTTTTCTGCTCTTCAGTTCTGCTCTGCTGACAACTAAGGCTCCTGTACGTAGAACACCTCTCTTTGCTTTCTCATATATAAGAACAAAGTTATTTGTGTTTATAGAGAATAGGCAAGTATTGTAATAATGTGTGTTGATTTTATGGACTCTATGCATTACCTGAAATTCAGTGGCAGAGCTGGAGGAAAATACAAGCAAGTCATCTGTCTATATGGGTAGAGTCTTTGAATACAGCTATTACTCTGTACTCTGCATGAAGTTAGAACTGCAGCTTATGTGCAACTCGGAATCAAGGCTATTTGTTAGAGTGAATCTACATCCATGCAACGTGTTCTGGGTACGTCTAAGTGCATTATCATTTGCACAGTATCATAGAAATGTTCAGGAGCTCCTTTGTAAATAGTAAGGCTGAAGGTGACTCTCAAGACTGAGCAAGACTATAGGTTTCTCTCTGCCATATCACCATGCTTGCTTGCTATTGATTTTTAGTACAGTTGTTACTTTGTTACTCTTTTTGCATATGACATTTATTGCCCTCCACATAGTGTCTGTCAGTTCTCTTATTCCAGTAAAGACTGTGTTTAAAGGCCTTTTTTCCTGCTCTGAATACATGATAGTTTCAAACAGCTTTATTTGCATTCATCTTTGGCTAGGGGATGAGATCATCTTTCTCTTAAATTGAGTGCACATATTTATATTTTTGGTGACTTCATCCAGAGCAGTCTTGGCCAATTGGAAAGTCAGCACAGATATACTGAGATGGAGCCCATGGGGCTGAATGTTGCAAAGTTCAGGCATGCCATAGTTGCTAACTGCTATTCTTCTGTGGAGAATAAGAGACCATTATGAGAGAGACTCTGAAACCACTGGCCACTTGTAGTGGACAGAGACAGGGGTAAGCTCAGGGCAGGCCTAGATAAGCCTGATAGCTTTAGCATCTGTTTTCATGGGATGCTGTTTCAGCAGGAAGTTATTTTCACCTGATGGTTGTAGGCTATGTAACAAATGGTGCCTGCACACTAACTTGGCCCTTCAGGAAAATGCACTATTGATTATGTCAAAAACTGACTCTTGTAGTGGATTACTGTGGCTTTAGAGAGGGACTGGTCTCTAGATCACAGGCCAAATGGCACATAACTGGTTATGTCCACAATACATATTGACTGGCCCTTGGTGTCTGTTGAACCAAATATGGCACTTCCATGGCTGTAGATGTGGTGGGCGTGTGAGAGGGTTTTTTTTTTTTTTTTTTTTTTTATCTCAAAATATTTAAAATAATCTGAAGGCTGTGCTGCAGCTTGTGGGACTGGCAAACACTCATAGCGTTATGCTGAGGGTACATGAAAGAGTGCTAGCTGGTGCAGTCAAACCAGGCCAGGAGTGTCATAACGATTTTGCAGTATGGGTGAACCAATGCTGCAGCCTTAAGTCTTGTTCCGTGATCCTATTTAATTCAGCAGTATAGACATAGCCTACCTTTATTACTGGCGAAAAGTCTGTGACAGATTATTGACTGTGTAGCAACAATATCAACAGTTACAGCTGCACTGTATACATGTTTCACATAATGTCAATATAGGCTAATATAGACCAATACTCACTTGTTTGGTACCTACATAATAAACAAACTGAAATCAGTCCCAGAATGATAGAGGTTTCTTGTTCTGCCTGTAGAGGGCCTTCATACTATTCACTACATCATTCCTCACAGGTTGACAGTGAATTCAAGACATTATTTATGGTTGCCTCAGTTAAGGGTCAATGAAGCAGAAGCTTTGTGGGTTTTTTTTTTGTTTTTTTTTTTAAGTTTACTGAACACACCTGCCTTCTGTGAAGACTCTGAGAACCTATAGCTGGGTATTTATGAAACAGCTGACAAAATGTTGTGAGAAAAGTTGTAAGAGATGGTCAAAAATTTTCCCAAGCAAAAATACCATTTTGCTTGCTGAATTACTTTTTAGTGTCAGTTAAAAATAAAGTTTTAGGAAGATAGTATTGTTATTAATAATATCTAACCCTTTGTATTCTAATAAATTTTTGCAATAACTTAATTTGAGCAGTGCTAATAAACTCTTAAAATCCTTTTCAATAAAGCTATTCCAGGGAGCTTGCACTGAACTTGCAGAGGGCAGCAAAGGTTGCAAACAGGAAGACTTTAGAAAAGACACCATTAAATCAGGCTGCAGATATGGCTAGAGTGTAGAAAGGTGGTGGCTCATTTCCTTGGAACAGAGAAGCGGAAGAGGAAAGAGACCATAATATTAGGGCTATTCATCAAAATGTTTTTCAAAGTATTTGTTTCAGTTTTAAATTAATTATTAAAATGATTGTTTTCTCGTAGCCCTTTGGGAGGCTCAGGAACTATCTTCATAAAGTATCTCCCCATCCTGGAAATGAAGAGGGCAAGGAATGTAGACTAGCTGGAAGAACAGGTCTGATAAATGGTAACCCAGGCCCATGGTATCAGACAATGGCAACTGCTGAACAAACACTGGCACTGCTGTATTAGCCGGAATAAGAGACAAGCTGAAACAGAGAACGCTTGAGATCCCATTTATATTGTTCCTTAAATGCCTCGGGAAGAGAAGATCATTGTTACAAGGTAAGCAGTCCCTAATGTTTGAGAACAGAGCTTTGGGAAGCAGAAAGATCAGAAACAAGAGGAGTTTCTACCTCTTTTGAGTAAGAGTCTACCTTATCACGAGCCTTATCATTAGCCAATATTCTGAGGAAGTCTCTATTCTGTGTATCAAAGTGACGGCTAAGTGTATCACTGAGAATCTAGGACCCTGAGATGAGGATAAGATGCTCGCCAGGAAGGTCATCCCTGGCAGCAGACACCTGTATTCCACAACACAGTATTGCTACAACAGCAGGTGAGGTTATATCATCTCCATGAATAATTCTGCTCCTAAAAAAAAGTTCAGTTTAAAGACAATTCTTTCTTGTAATAATCCAGCATATATTCATGAAACAGAGTGACTGAATGCTAAATTCCAACTTCCAAGTGTCTGACAGCTCTCCCCTTGGACGCATATATTTCTGTAGTCTCTTTATACTGTCACAAGCTGCTTGACACACAGCTTTCTCCTCTGAACTCTCATCAGCTCTCTGACAAAGCTTATTGATCCTTAGTGGAACTTATATAATAAATATTTGAGTGCAATCACTGCAGATGGTGTGCTAAGACTTGATGCTCTCAATCATATTTTACATCGAGGCCTTCTTGCTTATTCACACTTCCAGTAAAATAGTTTATGAGCTGTAGCAGTTTGAAAAGTGACTACAGTTACAATGATTGCCAGGTGCAAGAGGCTTCAGGAAAGTTTTTCATTTTGGCTCATGCAGAGGTATCTTGTAGAATTGCACATCCTTACAATGCACTCAGTAATACACCAGTAAGTAAGTCTTGGGATGCCTAGTGCATGTACCTAGGCATAGGAACACAAAAATAGTCTTACATCTGCCAGGTAAGATATTGCCGCACAGATTAGATTGCAATAGTTAGCTGTCTTTTTTAGTTTTTTTTTTTTTGTAAACTTTTGTAGGTGATGATAGGAAGAACAGGAAGAGTTTTTGGAACTTAGTGTTCACTTTAGGTTTGGCAGGGAATTCCACCCATCTTCTTATTCCTCTTTTTTGTTTGATATATAGCGGAGTAAATACCAGTACTATTCAGGAAGGATCTGCTGCTGAGTTAGATCCTGAAGCAGGCAAGGAGCAAGATTTCTAGCAGAGGTGGGAAAGGCCATTGTTGCCTCCTTTCTTTACCCTCAGTCTCCTGGTGACAATCATAAAAATATTGTCTCCTTAGATTATAATTCCACCATTCCCATTAGGTCCCCCCTGTTGTCATGCCTACTACCTAGCTTTGAGGCCTGATTTAGAGAGAGGTTGAGCTGACTTTTACAAATCAGATCCTTACCATTACTGTGTCTTTTTCATTAGACAAGCTGGAACTGTTAATAATCTCTGGGAAGCATACTTGGTCTTGATGAGATGATTTACATAAAAATGATATGCTGCATGCAAGAACTAAAACATACACTACAATCAGGCCTTAAGGTTTTCCTGTGATTTCCAGCATGCCTTTTTTTCATACCTTGCTTTTACCAACCACTAATTTTCTCCTTTAATAAATGATATCCTTGCTGTTAATCTGTAACTGAAGTAGGCTGTTTGCAAACGCAATGTTACAGTTCTAATCAGATTGCTGTCTACTGTGGCATTTTGTAATGTGTGGTACTATGGTATCTGGTACAACGTGGAGAGATGTCTGGAAAGGTTTGCTGTATAAACACAAGGAGTAAGCCGTACTGTGCAGAAGGATTTAAGAAATATTTATTTCACTCTCTTCTTCCCAGCATCAGGTTAAAGTGGTAATGACTTCAGCGCATTAGAGATTCGTGCTGTTTCCTGTCATATCACACTGAACGTGGATATTTTTCCTATGCTGTACTCCTGATCTTTAGCTGGATGGCATTTAACTTGCACAGCATATCAGAGAAGGCTTCCAGATTTCAGTCTTTTTTTTTTTTTTTTAACTACATACTATTTAGATGCATATTTGCAACAGTTAGCTACAAATAATTGCTACAGCTCTTAAGTGTTTCATCATGACTGAGATAATGAATTCTGAAAGTGGCCCCCACGCTCTCCCCCATTTTCTGTTTTGCTGAAGTTTGCAAAGTGCTCCCTTTCTTATCATAGGCCCCAAATGTCTAGGATTCTTTCACAGAAGTAACTTTTGGAATTTATATCATATGATTTCAGACACAGACTCTGTGGAAACTAGAAAAATGGTTGTGTAAGGATAGAACTTTAATTCCTAAAATTGTTGCTTTGAAGTCTATCTACTGGCTTTTTTTTTTTTTTTTTTTTTTTCAGCATTGTAGTTCAAATCTTTCTCTAAGCTCAGTGTAAACTGTAGTTAGTATATGTTCAAAAATGAGATTGAAAGGACCATCAACTAGGAATGATCTTTGCAATGAGCAGTAATTGCTGTTGGTACTGTCCCAGACACATACTGAGCACAGATGGAAATCCTGCTAGAAATTCACTCAAAAGATAGCACAGCAGTTTCCAGCTGGCAGCCTTGTACAGATGAGCAGGCTTCTAATTAAAGTCTCCGTCATAAAATATGCATGAAAAACTGCTGTAAGTAGCATTCAGGACTAGAAGTCTTGTTTAAAGGAAAAGTATACAAGATAGTATTATGTTACGAAGTGAGGCCCATGTTGTGCACAATAATACAATTTATTAGGACAAAGAAAAATTTCAAACACCCTCTACATGCATTTACAATAGTTTAAGATAATCTCCCCTTCCTATTATTCCCYATCTGAGTGATGCCTTTTATCATGTCTATTACCTGCTTTTGTGAACTCATTTAAAGAGAAATCAGGTTTTAAATATCTGTGACCTTTGAAAAATTAGACTTGACTGAAAGGAGGAAGGAAAACCTTCAAATACCTAGGCATGAATTCTGAAAACATGAGGTAAATCGTACCCCTAGGGGTCAGAAAGGATCTTGCCTTTGAAGCCGGCAGGTTGGAGTTCACCCATCCTGTCTGACTGTTCTGTATTGGGGTATCATCTTTGTAGAGCATAATTCTTCTTAAGTTTTACTGGAGAAAAAATAATGTTTATGTGACTCCTTGACAAGAGTCACCAGAATACACCAGATTCACTGTTATTCTTTTGCTTTGTTTACAACAGAAGATTTTGTTTAGTCTGATTTGCAATTCATCAGCATCATTTTAACTAAATAAATTCAGGTTAACTATCAGTGGTTTAAATCTTTGAACTAGAGTTTGCTTTTCTTCAGCTACACATTTATTCTATAATGGATAAAATYTTTATCATAAAAAGGACTAAAACACAGTTATTTTATCAAAAAACATGGACAAAAATAATTTCATTTTTATATTCTGTCATTCTGACCAAAAGTTACAGTAATGTAGGTAAATAGAAATTTAGTGGGCTCTGCCATTTCAGTTCAAAAGACCAAAATTTCACATTCACTACCTTTCAAGTTTACCCAGGAAAGACAGCTGCTTGATGAAGCTGCATCAGTTTGCTTTTGTTCTTCCCATACAAAAAGACAGTTACAAATCTGGTCTCCTGATTCAGTCTTAGACATTTGATCGGTCATGAGAGTGTATGCCTTGAAGAGTATCAGCATTTACATTAAAATCTCTGACTCTTGACTAAGGACAAAATAATTGTAAAATTTGCACTTCATGTTTCTTCCCTTTTTTTCATCCATGGCATGGAAAAAAAAAAAAAAAGCTTTTGTGCTAGAAAGGCAGCAAATAGTTATACAATCTAGCTTAATCGCTCTGATCTAGAGAGAACAGTGTGACTTGGGAATTAAAGCCTCAGTATGCAAGGATGACCATCTGTCCAGCCCAAAAACATTATTTTTACTTGTATCATAAAACTGTACCAGTATGTCACAGAAATCATTAACTATGTTCTCTGCCTTTGTTGGACATTTTACCTCCTGGTTCTCTTCCTCTCATCTCAGTCATCATATTTTATACTGGAAAAATATCATGTTTCCTTTTAATGTTGATAATCACAGTCCATGTTTTAAAATAATTTCTTTCTGCCCTCACAGGAATCTCCTGAGCCACAGTGCAGCTTTATCTCCCTGTCCTTCTTCACTTACCTTAAACGTTCCAAAAATTTTCTGCCCTTGGGCCAAGTTGTTCCTAAGGTGCATCTTGAATTATTTAAAATAGGTTATGCTGCATGCTTTTGTCTGTGAAGTCAAGAGAGAAGAGTTAGTTCACTTGAGAAATATATGTGTGGCTTAACCCAAATGGATACCATGTATTTCTAAAATGCAGTTTCAGTAGTAAAATCAAAAAGAAAAGTATAAACCATTTAGGGTGACTCCTTATTTCTGCAGAGTTCCCTGCCTCTGCCTCTGGGCAGCTCAACCCTGTTTCTTTTTTTCTTTAACCGTTTGGCCTAAATAGACTCTGATGCATCTAATCAGCGCATAGATGTTTATCACTGTGAATCTTAGCCTGGAATTGAGCCCCAGAACTTGTATCTGACTATAATGGGCTGACTTTTAAAGTCCAACCAGGTCGATAAGCATTTCATACGCTGCTAAGGAGAGAGAAAACCTTGTCCCAGTGCTGTCACTTTCACATACATTGGCCTAAGAGTGGTTAATAAGGCCATTCATCGTGGCCATTTTACACAGGGCTCCAAAAGTCAGTACCTAAACAAGACATTTAGCAGAGCTGTCATTTACCTTCTAACACCATCCCACTGCCTTTGCCAGCTCATTGAATGCCTAATGCTTAAAAGGTGTGGTGCATTACAATGAAAAAAATAAGACTGAAGGCAAAATCTTAAAATAATAATTACAGTAGGTTCAAAGAAACCACAGACGTCTGTGTGYGTACTATGCCTTTACTTTTATTAAAAAAAGCCTTTCTCTTTTAAAGTCAGGCCTCCAAATATATCTAAAGAACCTCAGATGTAAAAATGGCCATTCTGTGTCAGCTCAAAGGTCTTATCCAGCTTGGCTGAGGGAATACTACAAGTGAAGGATAAGCATATAATGGTACTTCCACAAACATGCCCATCATCCAACAGTCTGGAACTCGGCAAGTTCCTGAGCCAGAGATGATGCTTTGTATCCAATAACCCTTGATGGATTTTTCTTCCATTAATGTGTCCAGTCGTCTTCAGGAGGAGACAGGAGAGAGAAAAATGGTACTCTCTTCATTTTCTAATCTTTATTCCCCATTGGCCCCATTCCACAAAGTCAAAAATAGCTATTGTGGTAGCATAGCAGCTGAGTGACCTTGGGGTCCCATATACAGTGACTGTGGCAATTTCAACATCCCCTCACTTAACTATGTAATACTGGAGCTACAGACTGATCACGGAATGGGACTGACTGATGCATTCAAAACCTTTTTGCTGTATTTAGCTGGTTTTTTCTTTTCAAAGGAAAAGGTTAAAAATAATGCTACTTTTAGTGAGCTGTTTAGAAGTTGAATCTTCAGATCTTTTAACGGTGCAGTTGTAYGGCTACATGTAAAACATTGCAGAGTCTTCTAAATCTGATCTAATACCAAAGTCAAATTGTTTGAGCTTAAGACGTTTCTGTTTGATAGTTTGATATGGAGAATTTACAGTTCTAGCCTAGCTTGTTTCTTTGTTTACATTTTACTTTGTCCAGATATTTTCATTAAAAATAATTTCATGCAACTTTTCTGATTAGTACAATCTGTTTAACTAGGGTGTAACATAACAGATGTTAATGTAAAGTAAAAAGCAATGTAAACTGCTCATGTTGAAGAAAACATAGTAATTAGCATGTGAGAATTTTATGCATCATTAAATTTGTTTTTATGCCACACTAAGAATAAAAACAGATTAGTTTAGCCTTTTTCTTCCCCTTGGCCGTGTCAAGATATGAATGAAACTTTCTAAGCCATGCCATACTTATTGGAGAGTAAGCAATGACTTTAGCATAGCAATTTAGAGGGAAGAAAGAATTAACTAACAGCTTTGATGTCAGGAAGAGTGCTTCTCCCATGGTGCATGGACACAATCTCTGAATTAAAAAATGGGAAAACTAGAGCTAGAAAATGTTCCATACATTTCTTAAATAAAATTAAACTAGAAATGTTTAAAGATGCTGAATATATACACTACAGTTTGATAAATCAACAATAAATGTATGCATGCAAGCTATATTTTTATACAATAAACCCAAAGGTTAGACTGCTCTCACTCAACAGTCCGTGTCACCCTGGGTTTATTGTTATGTGTGAGACTGCTGCTTAATTACCATTTTTTGTTTACAGGGCAGGTGTGGAGGTATACATACTGCTGCATACATACCAGAAAATATATTTGAACCACCATTGAGTTACCCAGTCCAGTGTACTGCTACTGATACAGCCAAAGAGAATTTAGCTTCAGCATTGTCCAGGAAACCTGCTTCTGAAAATGAGTTGTTAGCCTGTGCTGAGGTTCATGCAGTTGCTGGTTTCAAACTCTTTGACATGTCTGCACAAGCTGCATTGCCTAAGTGCAGATGCTCACTAACAAGGYAATACTGTAAGACACTGACAAACAAACTGCACAAAAGAAACAAAGTCAAAGCTGAGAAGTTGAAATGACTTGACGTTATTTACACAAACTCTCAGACTCAGATCAGTAAGAATTTTTGGTCAAAGAGCTCAAGGAGTTTTTGCAACCAGTGTTTTGTCTCACCCTTATGAGACGAATATCAGACATAAGCCAAACTCAGCTGTAATACACAGACAGCCCTGAGCTCCTATCTGTGTTCATTCTTGCTTTTTATAATCATACTGATAAGTGATGTATTTGTGTTTGAAAAGGTTATGGAAATTATCACAGTTGGTAAACCCTGGCAGTTATTCTAACTGAAACCTTTATATGCCTTTCATTCAAATGATTCATGGAAAAAAAATCCAGCATTTTTCTTGTGGGCTAATATATCCTCTTCCATGATACAATACAAATAGAGCACATCTACTGAGAGCTTAGATATTGCTACATACTTTTTTCTGCATCTCCTTTGAAGAAATTCCCAAATTTCTTTTTGATCTAAGCATATTTTTCTAATAGAAAACAGAGTAGATGTTTCTTATAGTGTTGTTTTATGAGATACAGTATGACAGAAGTTAATGCATTATTAATCATTTGAACAATTATTATGAATGCAATGTTTATTTTTCTAAAAGAAATAATCCAGTATTCATAAATATATTTTAATGTTTTAAACTTTGCAGACTTCAATGTTGAGGATTTTTGCACAGTGTGCTTTCCTAGTCACTTATGAGCATTCATAATTTGTAAGCTCAGTGCATGAAAGCAATATAGTGAACTTGTAGTTTCTTCTAAACTCTAAATGAGTTTTAACATTTAAATTCACATTTTATCAATCCTTTGCAACTATTGTGGTTAACATGATTTGAAAGCACTAGACAAAGCTGTTCTAAAAATAATTAACATTGCAACAGGATACTTGAGGGCATATGTGATTCTGTATCTTTAAATCACTCTGCACTCTGCATCATCTGAAGCTTTCTAATATTACTCAAGTGCAGTTATTGCACATTAATACCCCACTAATTGTTATTTAATGCATACATGAAAATGCTGTTCAACAATCAAAATAGCTTGCAAATCACAACATGTAATGTGATAAAATATTCACCCTGATAATCCAAACAGCAAAAATAACATTCTAGTAGGGTAAAATCATACTGGTAGCAATAAAAATGCATCATAAAATGTATCATGCTAATCTTTAATGTGTCCCAACACCACAATGTATCTCGAAGTAAGTAAATGCCTGCAATGTACATTTTAAGAGCAAAATATATTTCAGACAACATTAATGAAAGAAAAAATATTTCTGGATCTGACCCTGCAAACTTTTACTGCTATATGTAGTAGCAACTATTGGATAAAACCTCTGTAAAAGGCCAAAATAACTTAATCCTATACCTAACAGTATATGAGGTACCTTTTTGTACTGTTCTGATAAGACAAGTTCATCTACCAGGGCCAAAGTGTTAAACAGACAACTGCCTTGCATCCGCTTTAGAATAAAGCGATCCCTTTCCTTATCAGGGTGAAATCTGTTTTTGTGTAGATGACCAGCACAGATATGACTTAAAYATAGATTACTAAAATATAATATTAAACATAAAGACTAAATGATACTACCTGTGTAGTCTTGTTGTGTTAGCAGAGTCTATCATGCTTCAGTTACTTTAACTGGATTCCATTGGACAGCAGTGCACCAGTAGAAATCCAATTAAAGGATAATTTTAATATTACCCTTGGTCCCAGAGATATGACAGTCCTAACTTGAACTATTTTCTACTTTTTTCTTGTGAAGGAGGAAGATAAATCATTCTTTTTAATATTCCCTTGCACTTAAATCAGCAGTCCTGCCATAAACTGAATCTAAAACCATCAACATACTGCATAGGATGTCTTTGTGCTCAGATGTTAATCAAATCCATGTATCAGTGCCCTACTGGATAAATCACTGATGCTGTACAAAGCTATGTCAACTTTTGAGCCTACTCACTTTAAAGAAATAAGTTACCAATTTTATAATTTTCCATTTACTTAAAAATACAGGATCCACTCAGATGCCTTTTATTATTGTCCTATTTCCTGTAAGATCATCTGCTGGAGAGGGAGCAGAGAATACAATTAGTTGTGATATAAAACTGTGCTCTTCCCAGCTTTGCTGTTAACTAGCTGTGATTTTAGCAAACTGCTTAGTCTCCAGGCACCAAAGTTATTTAATATGAAATATAGAAACAATAATTTTAACTACTTTATAGTGAAGGCATTTTACTATTTCGAAATGCTTTCAGAGCTCCTTAGAAAAAAGATGTTACCAAAATGCTTACTATTCCTCTTGTATATTCATAGATGAGAGCATGAATATACTTTTCTTCAATTAAGCACACACAGTTTAGATGGGCGCAATAACCTGTCCCTGTGCCTACAGCAATACTTTCAGCGGCTGTATGCGTGCGTGTGCATGCTTCCCAAAACCTCACCCACATGCTGGAATGCAAACACAGAAAAAGCAACCATTCAACAGGATGCGATGTAAGCTGATTGCCTGCTCTATAGAAAAAAAAATTACAGATTTGGTTTCATTTAAACCAAAGCAAGAGTTGTATAATAATTCCTTATTTTATCAAAATACTACAATACAAAATACTGGAAAATATTAGATTTTCATCCACATCTGGTATACCAACAGAAAGAAACAGCTCAGCTTTCTAACTGATTTAATGGTGCATCATAAAATTGATTTAACAAGGTAAACACCCTTCAATTCTGTATTCTACTCCACACCTATATTGCACAATATTATGCAAAACAAGCACTGCATCATACAGTATAATTTCATATATATAAATCTGCATTGAGAGAGCATCCAGGTTACATACCTAAATCAGGAAATCCCACTAATAGGGTGAGATATATATATATATATATATGAGAACAAATTCAAAAAGCAGGACCTTGTAAACGGATCTTTACAACAGTGAAAAACATTGGAAGAGACTCCTGTGTTCTATTTACCACTTTTAATAACTTTCACCACAGGCAATCATGGGCATACCTAYTTGAAATTATACAGTCTATTAGATTTCTACAGCATCTTTCATCCCAAAATATTTATATTCTGCATTTCTGGACTGCAGCAACCTCTTGAACAGGAGACAGCAACCACCAGCACCATCCTACTGGGTGGGTGAGGCACGGAGATTTTCCCAAAAATGTCTAGGACAACTACTGACTGTTGTAAAAAATGCCATGGGATATTTCTGCATTTTCAGAACAGGCAGGACTTTGTTTTTAGTAATTTAACTTGTATGAAAGACCTATGCTTAGTAAGCTGCCTGGAACTCTCTTTTTCCTACCTAAAATGGATGTTTTCTTTCAAATAACAATTGGAAATAACAGTTCTCGCTACTTGAAGGTTATGCTAACAATAATCAGAACTGGGTATTAATCTGCAAACACTTATACTGAAATATTCAATGGTACCTAGTACGGTCACTGAGTACAGTAGGTGGAGACTTGTCACATGGGTTAATGCTTCTAGCTAAATGATTGTTTTACCTCTAACCATAAGGAAGGGATGACATTATTGCAACTGTGCAATTAATAACCTGCCACTTTGTTGACTAGTACAATGTCGTCTTCTGAGATCAGCTTGAAAAAGCAAGGGAACTTTTCTTTAAATGGTTTCCTTTACAGCATTCAATTTGAGAGACATGAATAGTGTAATAATAACCCACTTATTTGGTATTCCCTGTAGCAGCCTTCTGTTTATTGTGTATAAGAGTTACATTTGCTTTATATGAACAACATTTTGAGTTCAAGACAAGGCTGTGAACTTTACAAAACTAGGAAAAACAAAAAAGAGAGATTGACTCTGTCAGCATTTTTAAAACATGAACACAGAACTGATTTTCTGTTGTTAAAAAGCAAAGTGTCATAGGCATCCAGATTTTTCTTGCAAAAACTGAGAACCCTAAGTAAAATGGTATCTCAAATATCTCAGAAAACCAACTATGTTAAAGTCTAGTCATCATAAAACTGTCACTGAAGAACATGGCCTGCAGGCACTCAAGTTTAGAGCCTGCAGTTTTTCTACTGATAAACATTTCAGAAGTGCTTAGCCGACAACCGAAGTTTAAGTAAGAGAAGTGGTAGTGCAACAAGACAAGCACAATCTCTTCCCTCTGAAGTGAGGCTGACATTATTCAGTGAACAGCTTTTTTTCACTGATTCCCCAGTCTCTATTGGAAATTGCCACCACGGACAATCTTTTTTAGGTTATTTCCCTTAATTGTTGTACTGAGGCCTTATGATGATAGTCCCTTTTCTCCTTGCCATTGCTGAGTCTCTATTATTAGCCCATGTGAGCTATTCAATAGATTACAATCTTAATTTAGTATTAGTACTTACCCAAAGCATTAAACTACAGCATACAGTAGTTTTCAAATGAGATTTTAAAGAGAAAGATACATCAGTTTTGTATCTCTTGGTGGCCTAGCAAATTTTATTAGACAGGATGACAACACCGCACTTCAACTTCTGTTATTCTACCTAACAGCTACATTAATGCAGTACGTTTCACTGTGCTACAGTACAACCTGCTCTGATGTTCTTCACTTTCAATTCAGCTGAAACAGTGCTATTGGGTTGAATCATCTCGCACCTTCACAAAATGGGAGTTGCACTACTGTTTAAAAGTCAGGGTCACTTTTTTTGCCCAAGAAGTAGCTGGTTAGAAACACCAGCGTCTTTTTTACTTAAATTATGGCTACCCTCTGAGTGCAGAAAGTTACCCTGCAGGGACAGCCAACGTATAAAGGAATTATTTGGCAGCAAATCAGTGCGAGAAGCTTCTCGGCTGTCGCTGTAGCCCAGAAAGTGGCCAGGCAATTTGAGGAGCACCAGAAAAGCAGCAGCAGACTGTCAAAGACAAGAAGGGCCAGAGAGACTTGCAAAGATCTTCGTGGGGAGTTCTTGAGATTCCTCTTATTTATCGGTTCGTTGAATACCATTTCTTTGAAAACTGCACCGCAGAAAACCTATCTGACTCATCAGTGATTTTTTTGGTATAAGAAACCTTAGCAGATTAGTAGGGTGTGCCTGATAACGGCATGTGGTAATTCCGGGTGTGAACGGTCCCCGCAGTCTGTCAAAACAGGCAGCTTCAGGCCCTGTTTAATCTTTTCTGAAGAAGCAGAAAACAAAAGCAGAAAACTCTTTACCGAAGAAGCGCAGGGGAAAGGAAAAAGCCGGACGCCGCTGCGCTGCAGGACCAGGGCGCCGAGGGGCCTCGGCCGCCGCCGCCCCGGGCGGCCCCGGCGGGCAGCGCCCTCGCCGCCGCCCTCGCCACCGTATAAGAGGCAGGCCCGCGCCCTGGCGGCTGGAATGGGGAAGGGCCGAGCCGGGGGCGGCCGCCGGGAGGCGTCGCTGGCGGAGAGGAAAATTCCAGCCGGGAAAGGCGGCCCTGCCCCCGCGGGCGGCCGGGGCCGAGCGGAGTCCCCGCACCGGCCGGGGCCGGGCGGCAGGGAGGAGCCGGGACGGGAACAGGGAGCCTCTGTTTCTCTGCGGGTGCCGGAGCGAGGAAGGTTCCGCGTTTCAAGTTTCTCGCCCGAAGTTTCTGTGCGTGTGTGTGTGTTTTCTTTCCCTCCCCCAAGGTGTGGTCCAGCGAGCGGCCGCCCCGGCGCGCGGAGCCCAGCGGAGCCGTGTGCGTGGCCGCCGCCCGGGAGGGGAGGGCGCCCACGGCCGCGCTGTGAGCGGCGGGGAATGTCTCGGCTCGGGGGCACGGCGGCGCCGGGGGCGGCAGAGCGGCGGCCCCTTCCTCGGCCCTCCCCGCGCAGGTGAGGCGGAGAGCCCAGGCGCTGCGCCGGCGGCGCCCCAGCGGCCGCCCCCACCCCCGCTCTCTAGCCGGCGCCGAGCCAGCCGCGGGCATGGACGGCCAAGCTGGGCAGGCAGCGGCTGCCCCGCCGCACGCAGGGTAAGCACAACTCATCGCACGTGTGGGAGGCCTCGGCGCTGCCCCGCTGCGGAGCCGTTGCCTCGCCGGGCGCGCTGCGCGCGGGGCTGCGGGAGGCGAAGCCTGGGCGAGGGGCCGCGGCCCCAGCGGCGGGGCCCAG
>NW_020447431.1:931957-945589 GCF_003343035.1 Apteryx rowi | reverse complement strand
GCAGGGCAGGGCGCCGTCTTGTGCTCTCCCATGGCCTCTCAGACGGTTTGCTTCGGTTTCCCTGACTGGAAGCGGGTTCCCCCGGGGGGGAAGGGCTCTGGGGTGAGTCAGGCTGGTGCTCGGGCAGCCAGATTTTCCCTCTGCAGCGCCTGGGCGAGCAGCAGCGTGCGTGTGCCGGGCAAGGGGCGGCCAGGGGTAGAGGCAGCCTCAGCCCTCGCGCCTCGCCGGGCGCAGTCCCGCAGGGACGAGCTGTAACCTGCGTGTGCGCCGTCCGTGCCCGCTTGGTGCCTTCGCCAGCCTGCGAGTTTCTCAGGACGTCGGGGGGAGGCTTCTGGTTAAACACTTGCCAAGTAGTATTTCCTTATAGCGATTGACTTCTTCATGAAATCTCTTAAACACGAAACTTACCGATTTTATCGACCTTAAATATATATATGGCCTTAAAATTCTCCCTGTAGAAACGGTCGTGGCGGTGTTGGAGAACAGGGCGCTTCTCAGTGCTTTGGTAACCGCCCAGATTGAAATGCAAAACATAGACAAGCAGCATCTGTTGGGAGAAGAAAAACGGTTGGTTGGTTGGTTGGTTGGTTTTTAAATGTGAGTCTTGTCTGATGAGTGATAAATTACTCATAGTTAGTCAGAAAAGAATACATTTATATGTAACTTTACAGAATGTGATTGTAAATCTAAGTAAAGCTATCCCTGTTACAGAGAACTAGGAGAGAGGTGGAATTGCCTATATCTGGAGGAGGAGGAGGAGGACCTTACCTTGACTTAAATAGTCAGATATGTCTGAAGAAAACTAATGCACCAAATCGCTTCAGTAGGAACTTTAGGGGTTAAAAATTCTGACAAGATTGACAGAGTTATCATCTTCAAATAGAAGGGACAAAGTAAATGGCGAGTGTGTACTTTAACACCAAAGCTTGCAAAAATGTAGTTTTTTGGATTTCTGACCAAATGAAGACAAGGTGAGCATCTGGAGTTGAGAGGGATTGGTTTTAACGTTTGCTGGAGATAATCAGATCAGTTTGAAACCATGGATGCAGCAAATATAGAAGATGCATTGAGAAGGGCTATTTATTCAGTTATGGCCTTGTGGCAGTTCCACACTTACGGTCATTAAGCAGTGAGGTTTGTATCATTAATCAGTTTAGAAGGTATAATTGCAGAATAGATGATTATTACATTTCTAAGACTTTTTAGATGTGTGAGTCAACTTGCTCAGTTGAAAGGATTGAGCATATGATAATAGAATATACATAAACTTGGAAATTACTAAAGCATTATATCTTGAAGGTCCTCGCTTTTACTTTGGGGGCAGGAACATAAAAACAAACAAAAAGGCATAATTAGAATTTCAGTTGTTCTGAAAGCTTCTCTAGGCCTGAAGCCTGCCGTAATGCAGTTGGTTATACTGAATTTTGGCTGCTGCTTTCCAAACAGCAGGAAACATAGTCTGTTTACTTAATGTGACTTCAAGCATCTGTCAGTATTCACGTATCATTTTTGAAAAACATGTATCTAACAGCAGTACTTATTTTCTTCAATCTTGCAGGTATGTTTTCAAACATTTTATCAGCAGTTCCCGTATAACTTGATACATAGAAAATTAACTTATCGTTCCTTTCTTGTTATAACAGAGTTCTTTATTGGAAAATTTTAATTGTTTCCTGAGGATGGTCCCTTCTTAGCTCATCCAAGCACTGAGTTTGAGACAAAAATCTGGGTATACCAGCAAAAAGGGCAACTCCCTCCTAGTTTATTAAAAAGGATCCACAGATAAGTGTTTTGAATAGTAAGCAGTAGTACTCCAGTTCTCTTCACTGAATGAGATTACAGGAAAAATTGTGCAATCTTGGGGGAAAAATGCTTCTGAAATAGTAATTTTCTTTAAATAAATCATCAAATGGTATTACACTGCATTATAGCTCTTCCTAACCCATCTAGCCAGGTGGAGCATGTTGTTAATCCACAGTTGAAAACTGCTTACCAGTAAATGTGTTCTTAAATCACTATTTGAAGTTATGGGGTGTAATTGCTGATAGCTCTTTCAGCTTTGAAAATGAATTCATGCTAAATGCCAGGAAGGGTAGATGTGTTAAAGGTGCTCTGTGAGTTTTCAAGTGTTAATGTTTGTTTAGCCTGGGAGCTTCTATATAATTTAATTGTTGGTAATATATTTGCATGATTTTTCTGTATGGAATTTTGTCAACTGTTATATTGGAACAACCTATGGGAAAGTACACTGTAATTTTTTCCCAAAGGACAACTTTGCATGCAGGATTGTGCTTTTCTACTGAAAAATTGTTTATTAAAAGCAGTTGTGGATAAAAATGTTCTTTTGTTTTTTTGGGGGGAAAAATGCTGTTATTCTCAAAGTGCGATTGAGGTAAATCAGTAAAGATTTAAAAAACAGCTGGTATTGGAAATTTTTGGAAGATGGTGAATAGGAGCTGTGCCCAGTCACTGGCTGGACATGCCACATAGTTTCTTCTGCTACCAGAAGAAACTTGGCTGGATCTGCTTTTAAAGCATTTTATAGCATATCTACCTTGCTTGAGTTGCAGCACTGATGAGAGTGAGCTGCTGCCAGGACAGTTGACACAGTCTGTTACTGTTCATCGCAGAGCTGAACTGGCTTTACAAATGTGATGGGCCTGCATGATAGGATGACAACAAAGTATATGTTTTAATTCCTTAAAAGAAAGAAAAAAAAATCATGTGACTGTGGCTGATATCCAGCCTCTTGACCACAGTTCTGCTGCCTTTGCTGGACAGCAATCCCATACTCCTGGAGTAAATGAACTTTTCCATGAACAAGTAAATTTCATTAGCTGACATAGGTTTTTACCATGAACAGCTGTATTGCAAGTAGAGTTGCTGCTAAATTGTTGGAGCAGATCTGGGTTTTGCTAAACTGAAGATTGTTTTAATTTGAAATATTAGAATGCTCATTGAGGTGTGCCTTTTAATTCAGTTCTAATCAGTTTCTGATAAACTTACATGATTTCATTTGTTTCCTTAAATTGTATTTAAAACTATRTGTTGACTTTCAAAATAACAACTTCTGACCTGCCTTACCTTAGCAAAAAACTTTTTTTTTAATCATTTTCTTTTTGTATGTCTAATGAAAACATGCTTAGGAGATATGGCTACTGTTGAGGGGCTGAAGATGCCCAGGCAGTTGTTTCGGTGAGGTGAGGGGACAGAGGCTAAACTAAGCTTTGGTTA
The DNA here is from genome assembly GCF_003343035.1 of Apteryx rowi. Lineage (NCBI taxonomy): Eukaryota > Metazoa > Chordata > Aves > Apterygiformes > Apterygidae > Apteryx > Apteryx rowi. The sequence continues at coordinate 942,355 of NW_020447431.1, read as the reverse complement.
GGTTACTGCCAGAAACGCTCAAATGTGCATTCATGCTCCCATACCCTGTTTTTTTGGCCTAGTGAAAGTACTTAAACTGCTTTATAATAAGAGGAAGAGAGAAGTCTTTTCACATGGTTAGGGGTCTCTTTGAGGAAGCGAGAGATGTGAGTGCTTTCAAAAAGAACAAGGCATTTAGTTTCTCTCTGGTGTGGCTGAGCCCGCCTGTTCTAACCGTTGAGTTCTTTTATGGAATAATTTCAATCAGATTACGGATCTCTGGAGACATCGGCTGTGGTTCAGTGTTGCAAAGTGTCTGGCATCAGTGCTAGCTTAAAATACTACTTTAAGCTCTCTTTCGGGTTGTGAGTTGAGCCAGTTCACAACATAGCCAGAGGGTTGTTCAGGTATAAATGAAGGTCCCCCCTAGTGTGGGGTGGGGCAGAGAGTGTAGCAATAACTTTAAACCAAGCGTTCTCCTGCCAAGCCACAGTGATAGACAGAGGAGTTCCAAGTTTGCTCATTCTGGTGAAGTTTAGGTCGGACTGAAAGCACATTTTCGTCTTACAATGAATTAGCTGTATACTACATTAGAGAGATGCAGATATGAAATAGTGGTAGGTTAAGATTCTTTTACTGTGGAACCTTTCATGGAACTGGACTGGACAAAGGGAGATTCAATATTAGAGATTTATTACAATTAAAGTTCAGTGAGGTTTTTCAAAATTTTTTTTTTTGTAAGATTCCCTCCCCCAATTAAATTTTACATTCATCAGTGCCCCCAGATCTAAAGCAATGAGGTCATTTGTGATGCACTGATAAAGTTCTGTGACTCTGACTTCTATATTGTGCAAGTCTGTTCATGTGGGAAGGTCCTGTTTCCCTGCTGTAGGGCGTGCTGCTAATGGGCTTACTAATTTTTGCAGTACTATTGAAAATTCTAGGAGTCACAGGTAGCAAAACAAAATGTTTCCTGAGATAGTATATAATGTCATTTGGTAACTTTTTCCTTAAATCTATTATTCATATTCAGATTCTCAAAAAAGCACAGATTTTAGTCTTTTTGCAAGTTTATGGATAAATGCAAGATGTTTGTGCTTGTGATACTAAATGATAGCGCTAGCTAGAATCAGAAATTAGGGTGGCATGGGTCTAACAAGCAGTCCAATCTTAACCATGCTTTATCTCCTAGACTGAGAAGTTCAAGATAAATGTTTCATTTATTTTTCTTGCCCTGGAGGCCCTAATGGAGAACAACTAATTGAGAAGTTAGAAAATGGAAAAAACTTGGAGAATTTGCTACAGTAGAGTTTGCTGCATTTTTGCAACAGAGTTAACTGTTTTGTGGGTGGATCCTATCAGAAGCCACTTGACTGTTCATCATTTCAGGGTGTACTTTATAAATTGAATTCTGAACATATACCTAATACTTTCTGAGTTGATTATGTGGTTCTTAGTAGTGGATCTGCCTTAACTAAGGCAACATCGAATAGTTGCATGACCTAGCGGTGCCATGAACTTAATGTTGTTGTGTTTAAAGGCTGGTTTGATCACTCAAAGTTTGTCAAGTCTGAAGTCATAGCTGGGTGCTTATCGAGTATTCAGTGGTAATGTTCACCGTTGAGAGTGTGTTGCTGTGGGAATGAGATCAAGGAGACATTAGGGGGTTAAGGAATGTGGATACTAGGGTGAAAAAATGTGTGGGAGGATAATACGTAAATAGGGAAACTAGCAGAGTTATTTCAAAACCTTGTCCAAGTCTGATGGTATCCTGTCAAAAGGAATAGTGAGAGCTAGTAGTTAGTGAGGTATCAAAATATGAATGGGAAAAAGTGCTTCAAATTGGAAGGTGGGTTTCAGTGTTGTCCTCCCCTGTTGTTGTTGTTGTTACTGTCTTGTATGAGGAATAACTGTGTTATCCCCCAAACCTGTTTTTTTTTTTTTGACTTGTTTTTGTAAACCTGAAGATCACTGTTTATATTCAGCAATTGCATCTGCGTTGGGGGGAAGAAGAAAAAAGCTCCTTGTAGAGAACCAAAGCTTAGCTTCCAGAAGAAACTGAAGATCTTTACAGGATTCCTGTCATCTGACAGATAAATTAATTCACCAGGAATATTTTGAAGTTACAAAAAATGGTTTCAGTTGTAACCTAGCAATATCTAAAAAGACCTCCCTTCATAAAGTTCAGTATTGCTTCTGGCTTTCTTGACTGTAGTTTGGGAGAAAGTTTTCAAATATCCATTCTTGCTGTTGTTTCTAGCTGCAACTGTTATAATTTTATGTGTACTAGAGAGCAGCTGATCCCAAATTATCTAGACAGACACTGGAGTTGTAACAATTTTTTTTTTCTAAAAATCAACAAATAAATATGATGAGGTGTTATGTTAATGGAGGGGTTACAAGGAATGCTAGGGGTTCTCTTTTATGCCTGCTCGCAAGATAAAGCAGATCTGATTATGCACTTTCTTTCCCTTTTCACCTGGCTCTCACTGTCTTCCCCAATGAATGACCTGCTACTCTGACTTAAGTTCACATTGCTGCCTGCTGTTTAAGAAAGAGTTACTCTTTATTGTATGTATTTGCTGTCACGATATACACTGCTCTAAAACTCAGTGAGTTGATGTCAAAGCATTAGAGGATGACGAGAAGCCAAGATGTTGGCTCCGAGACTCCTGTAGAGTTCTGTGGCCATGCCCAGCATTAGTACAATGAAGAGGAAACTCCAGCTGTGCAGCATGCAACAATAGAGAGTTCAAGGGGAAAAAACCCTACTGTTTTGAGCTGTAATAACCAATTAAAAATTTGAGATTTCACCTGAATCCTCTCTTGTGGTGAGGTCCCACAAATGCAACTCTCTGTATGAAACCAAAGTTATGCATTTACCGACTGGAGTTCCAGAGATGCTTTGTGACTTAAAATCTGCAATGAACTAATGGATAGAAGTGCTTCTTTTTATAGTTAGAAAACAGTTTTTCTGCATGGGAAGTGGAATACCATGGGAATCATTACAGAATCGAGAGTTCCTGGATTTGTTTTTTATTTGGTAGGAAATTATCCAGTTCAAAATGGGCAGGTACATTTGTAAGTATCTTTTGGTGGTTGTAAACAGTCAAAGAGCTGTATGTGATTGAGGATGGTTCCCTAATCTATCTAAGAAATGTCTCCCTTGGGAGCCAGCGTGTATGTTGACTGTTCTGCAAGATTGGGATTGTCAGGATTGCTATTTCCAGTTAAAGAAAATAGAGCACATGAATATTTTTAGCTGGACATAAGTTTTCTACTGTGCAAAAGCATTCATATTACTGGGAACTTTAGTTTAACAAATGTTTTCATTGAAGAAATACCTTTGTCTTTCACAACTGTACTTAAAAAATCTTTTCTGCACGTTTCTTTGAATTTTTTTTTTGTCTTGTTCACTTCTGTTCTGGAAATACAACTATTTGGTTTCAAAAACATAACTCAAGCTTATTTAAAAAGAAAGAAAAACCTGAAAACTCCTCAGAACAGTGTAGACAATGATTACTCTGTGCTAAATAATACATGTCGTGATCTTGAATTTTCTCAAATACTAATGATCATACAGTTTCTATTCTCTGCTCTGCATTTCTCCTAAAAAGTGATATAATCTTAATCCCCCTCCCCCCAAAAAAGTGTCTCAAAATAACATCATTAGAAACTTGAGTATTTTTCTCTAAAATGAAGTCCCTTTTGAATTTTATGTTTCTGAGTGGGACTTCTTCATTTTGGTTTTAAAAATCTTGTTCTTTCATGGGCCTTGGTTTCATGTTGGGAATAAATTTTCCTCTTTTGCATTGTACCTGGCCTTAATATCAGGCCTTCAGATGTGTTTTTTTCCAAAGACTAAGGGTTTGTATATTGGTTTATAGCAACTAACTTCTAAATGTTTTGCTATGAGAAGGCGTAAGCATCTTTTTCAGTTTTGTCCCTTATAGTACAAACAGCGCTTAGACAAAGTTCTCAAAGATAGGATTTGTGTAGCAGTGGATGTTTTACTCCCCTGCCCTCCCACCCCTACACTTTGAACCAAAAATTGCATAGGCAGTTTGACAAATTCCTTAGAAGTTGAGATTCAGTACAAAACTCTTTATGTGGTGTGAACCACTTAACTGCAAATTGTTTTGTGTCCTGCTATGCAGTTAAATATCTGTGCTTTTAAGTATAACTGCATTGGATTCTTTCTAATTTTGTGGTATATTTTGTCTAAACCTCTTGAAGCATGGCAAAACGCTTTTCTTCACAAGCCTTAGATGATGTGCTCCTTCCAAAGTCGTTTGACCCGTTCTYGGATGTTATGCAGTCTCTTGGGATAATACAGGTTCTGTATCATTTAGCATCAAAGTCCTTTTACCAAAAGAGTATGCTGTGTTGGACACTGAAAAAGAAATAAGATAAACTGCTGAGATAGTGCTTATCTGGAGGGACCAGAACTTGAAGCACGAGTGTTCTCTAGACCTGTTTATTTCACGGTGTATCTGCTCAGGCAGTTGGTGAAGGAGGGGGCTCTGAAACAACTGAACGGAAGGTTGTGAAAGGAAAACAGAGGGGCTGTGTGATTCTGTTCTAGAGTCACCAGTGGCCATTGCAAGGTTGTCTTGAATTAAAAAAGCAAAAAACCAATACACCTGGTAGGGTGGCTGTTTTGCTTCTTTGTGTAAAACAAACTGTCAATTTTGTTTTTAATGTTGCACCTGCACTTGCCTGGGAGCTTTGCTGAGTGAAGTGAGTTAAATGAGAATGATCCAGGACATGGGACCATCAGTAGGGTAGCAATGGAAAACTTGTGTTACTGCTGCCCAGACAATCTTAAAAAAGATTCAGGTAAGATTGGTGACTGCGAAAGGTGGTGAATTGATGTCATTCTGGAGGTCACGCTTTATGTACAAGTACCAAGATAATTAGAAGGTTAATAGGGAGGAAGACAGTGCAGCAATTTTGTTCTTTCTCGTTGGTATTGCTCTTGACCTTTTTAAGACCTAGTAAAGTCCTTGTTTACTGTCAGACTGGGCCGACAAAACAATTGGACGTAATAGTGCTGGTAGAAGGTCATCTACTGAGATGTCTATGTTTAACTCTTCTCGTGATGATAATGTTGAAAGCATTTTTTGCTTGGGAGGAGCAATGACTTTTGTCTCTGGATCTAGTAAAAAAAACAACAGAGGAGCCAAAATGTCTGTTAGGAGCAAAGTTAAGAAAACAAGTGTTTAAAACTCATCATTCTGGGAGGTAACCCCTCTGGGCAAAAGTGAAGTAAATCTCTGGTCCTTCAGTTTGGAAGAAAAATAAGAAATTAGTAAATGACTACTATGTATCAGGCAGGTTTCCAGAAGTGGCATATTTTCTGATCTTTGTGTAAATTCAGAAGTTCAAGCTGTGACAGAAGTATGCGCTTTGACAACTCTCTTAATTCATAAACTTGATTCCTGATGAAAGGTCAAAAATCAAATACAGCTGTGTTGAATGTTGTCCCTAGGTTCCCGTTCTCTCATTATTTAATGCTTGCTGCTTTCTCGATCTACTCTGTGAAGTCTCCAGGCATAAACTTTCCTTCTGGTCTCTGACTCATGGTCTCTCACTTCCCTTCCTCTGCAATTTGGATCCTCTCCTTCCACCCACACTAAGTAGCCTCACTGATTCCATCCTTGGTGCCCTCTCTGAGCTATTTTTACCTCATTCAGTTTTTAAAGTGCTCGCTACTTGGAGAAAGTCCTGTTATGCTGAATCTTAAGCTTCAAATCTGCTACCTCTTTTCTAAAAGCCTTTTATTGTTGATCATGCTGAGGAACTTTGAAGATGAGTAACACCTCATTCCTAAGGCAACTTAACAATTGTGGTTTTAAACATTAGGAAGCTAAAGTGGCCTTGCCCATCTGCTTTTTCTTGGTGGCAGATGTCCCTGAAGACTGCTACATTTTTTTTTTTTTCCCCTCTTGGAGGGGGGGAAGAGGGAGGATATTCTTTCTCCTGATTACTTTATGCTGTTTTGCAATTTATGACCCTATCCTTAAACATTTTCATTGAGTCCTTCTGCATTTAACTTTCTGGATTCTGTTTGTGTGTGTGTGTGCATATACATAGATACACACATACATACATATATATATATATATATATATAGTATGTATGTTCTCTCTCTCTCTCTCTCTCTCTCTCTAATATATAAAATATTCTGAGATTTAGAAAGAACCTGACCCATCAACCTGGTCCTTCCATCTCTCTCTCTCTCTCTCTTTTTTTTTTTCCCTGTGTCTCATCCTGCCTGTGTCTGATTTCTCATCCCTTGACTTCATCCTGAAACCATAGATTCTCCTCCTTTATTTTCCAAATATAGCTTAATGTTTAAACACTGTGTATCACATTTTACCTAGATTAATGCACCTTATTTGATTTTACTTACATGACCACAGAGACTATTTTCTCTACAGTGTTTTTAGGAGAGAAGGGCTTGCCAGGGTCTCCCATATGACGCTTCAAGATAGCCAATGAACCCTCTTTAGAGTTGCTGTTCTCGTCCACTCACTTACCTGTGGTTGAGTAATGCCTCAGACCTTGCAGAATTTGGAGCTGATATCTTAAGGTAGCAGTGACAGCTAGAGGCATGAAGCAGGATTTATTTTAGATTTTTTTCCCCACTCAAGCAGGTCAGAGTTTACTTAGGATTTTGCTGGACCAGTAGCAATATTTCTTTCAATATTATATGTTGTTCTTCCTCAGAATTAGATATACCCCATGTGATGTCTCCATGACAGGTTATCAGGACACTTGTTTTTGAAGGGGCCTGATGGAACTGCGTCTGATGTCTTTCTTCCTTCAGCTCCTTTATGCTTCTCTCTCTCTATTTTTTTTCTGCCCCCAAGTGATGTAAAGGGATTTTGAAATTTAAATAATTGAACAGATAATTGCAAAAAAACTTAATCCWTTGTTTCCAGAGTTTGTTTTGGTTGTTTGGCTGCAGCGTAGGCTACCCTTTTTTTTTTCCCCCCTGTAGATATAGTTGAGAGAGTCTTGTATTTAAAAACTCACCCTGTAGTGCTCATTGACTTCTATAGAAGGGCAAAGTGAGAATCTAGAAGATATGGAAAACCACAGCATGTTATAAGCACCTYTTCAGAGCTGATTATCAATAATGAGTGGGATAGGAGAGAATCTGAAGCTGCTTATTTTGGAAAAGCAATAAGAATCTGACATCATTGTCTGAACTGTTGGAATCTCTGTCTTGTTTCTAAGCATCTTTCTGTGACTGTTCTCGTATTTCCACTCCCCAAACATTCCTACAAACTTTCCAGCCTTCCTCCCAAAGTACACTGCTGTGATGCCTCTATCCATAAATTGCAAATGAATACAGGGAAAGGAGGGAAATGTAATGACTTCTAAATGTTAAATGAAACCTTCAAAATATAAAATAATTTATTTTAGAAAAAGGATTTTGACTGTTTCTAAAACTATCATGGTACGGCATAAATCAATCAGGGCTTACTGATTTTTTTGTGATGTTGTTCTTTAAGGTATTGCTTATAGGTGTGTTCTTGTGGGGTTTTCTTTGATTTCTTTTTTTCCTGCTTTTACTCACCCAAAAAATATTTCCTGGATTCTGTAGCTCCAAAATGTAAAGCCTGCCAGCCATACGGGTTTACGGGAATTTTTTTTTTTTTTTTTAAGACTGCTTGCCAAGACTCAATCCAGGATAAATTTTTATGGTAGAATTGAGAATATTTGGAAATAATGACACATGATGTAAATGCTGAAACTTCATCCTATACCAACCAGTATTTTATACATACATTGGCTGTAGATGGAGATTGAAAAATTACTTGGCACCCTGACCGAATGGTCTGATGGAAAGATCCTTGTGTTGTCAGACTCAAAGCTCCTTCCCTCTTTGGAAGAAACAGATGCCCTACTGCTATTTTTTTGATTTTTTTTTTTTTTTTTTAATGATCTCCAAGAGGTAATCAAGCATCTCTTTATGTCTCAGTTTTATTTGAGAGAATTAAATTATGAGTATAATTCTGGCACCAGTGAAGTAACTATAAACCATTTCTACGATTTCTGAATAAATATAGGAAAACATTAGGGCAACCACCCCCCTATTTCCTTTAACCAGGAAAAATGCTACACTAGTTTATTTAGAGTTTGGATGTAAGTGATTAATTTAACATATTTAGGGCTAAATCTTGACATTCCAGTTGAGAGGTCCCTTTGAGGCAATGTACATTCTTTTTGTTCTTTGTATAAAGCAACTGTGTAATGCATTAGGCCATATGAAAAATACCACCATTTTTTGTCTTGTAAATCTATTATATTTAAGTAGTTATTATTTGAGAAATCTTATCAACTTAGCTTTGTGAAGACTTCTGTAATCAGGTGGGAAGTGGTTATTTGTAGTTAAAAACTAAATGCAGATCTCTAAAAATCTTGTTTAAGCAGAAGAAATCATAATCATTTTATAGTCTTATTTACTTGCATTAGGCATAATCAGGAGCTAAAGTTAGAAAATCTTCTAGAAGAAATAGAAAATTGTTCTATTTTATGTTTACAGATGCTTAATATAAAAGGTAATGATTAATGATTTTAATGTTATTTCATCTGAGTGGTGTGCTTTTTATTACTAGGTGTCTTTTCAGATTTTAATCATTATTGTTCTCTTTGTGTCACCTGCCCTCCTTGTGGGTAGGGGTGGATGATCATGTTGTTGCAATCTTAGAATTCCTTTAGTAGCACCTCCTTTGGGCATAAAATTCCTTCTACTGCTCTGATACTGCCTTTGGCAGAAGACTTACGTGCATTGTGAGGATTGGTAATAGGTTAACTTATCCTTCAAGTTGGATGTGCTTGATATTTTAAGCTTCAGGTGGGGGACATTAAAATGCTTTGCTGCAGCTCCAATTTCATGAGTTCAGACCTGGTTCTGGACTTAAACTGACAAGAACCTTCAGCCTGTCTCTAAGTGGCTCCTGATCATCTACAGTGAGAGGCTGGCAGCAATGTAAATTCAGTTCTACCGTTCCCTTGCACACTATTAACAACTAATGTGCTTTATCYGTGTACCCATGCTAGCCTAATGGACTTTTAAAGCTCAAGGGTACCATGGATGTTTCATGCTACTGCTGCTTTCAGTAAGGTTCTGCATGCTGTCTCCACTGGAAAGGAACTTCTGGATGTTCCTTCACATTTCCTTCCATTTGTTGTAGGAGGTCTGTAGATCTGTCCATTCTCTGACAAGCTGATGCTGCCTCTTCCTGTTTGTGGTGCAGGGATCTGTAGTAGAAAATGCAGTGCCCAGTAAACTTTTTACTTTATAAACAAATGTTTTTGTTGTAGCAACTTGGAAGAACTTTAACTTGAAATAGAGATACCCTTGAAAAAATTACCCTGATTAACTGAGAGGTGTACAGTTCAGCTGCCAACAACATACTCTGTCAGAATGGAGAAATGGTTGAGTGTGTAAAGAATTCTTCAGTTGCAYGTAAACAAAGGCTCCAAGATTAGAAGTGATCATTTTTATGAATTTTTAGCATTTGTTTAAAATAATTTAAAAATTGGCAACTGGAGATCTCTACAGTTTTTGGCCTTTTCCACATCCTGTCACATCGAGTTTCACATCTCAGTTATACACTAGGAGAATAAGTATTTCCTTTAGTCATTTTGTGGTATCATGTAAGTAAGTGCTCAGTGTGGTAGGGAGATCTCCAGTCTATCTCTGAAAGAGTATGTGATACTTTAATAAAGGTAGGAAGGGATAGCTGAAACATGCCATAGCGTTTGCTGAAATTGTAATGATTCAGTCCTTGAGCTCAGCCCTTTTAAAAACTCTTGGCTGCTGACTGTAAAGTGAGATCAGTCAGATGATGTGAATTGCATCCTTAATCAACATACCTGTCCCAGTAAGAGTCTTTATTGTGTTTAACTATGGCTTTGATTGGCTGCCAGGGAAGTACCTGGGACAACAGACCCTGTGCCCTGCCGGAACGCCCGGAAAAAGCGGTGGGTGATTGTTGTGGGGTACTCCCTGCTGCAGGGGATGGAGGCATCTATCTGCTGACCTGACCTCTTGTCTAGAGAGGTTTGTGGCCTGCCGGGGGCTCGTGTGAGAGATGCCATGCAAAGACTGCCTAGGCTCGTCCATTCTTCGGACTATTACCCACTGCTGCTCTTCCATGTGGGCGCCAATGACACCAAGGGCAAACTGGAGACCATCAAGCAGGATTTCAGAGCTCTGGGGATGGTGGTCAAGGGTCTGGGAGCCCAGGTCATCTTCTCCTCAATCCTGCCAGTGAGGGGGATGGATGAGAGGAGGAGGAGACGGATTTTCCAGGTTAACGACTGGCTGTGCCGCTGGTGTTGGCAACAGGGTTTTGGTTTCTACGATCATGGGACCCTGTTTGAAGATCGACAACTGAT
>NW_020447431.1:908966-928992 GCF_003343035.1 Apteryx rowi | reverse complement strand
GGAGATATTCAAAACGCGCCTGGATGCAATCCTGTGCAATGTGCTCTAGGTGACCCTGCTTGAGCAGGGGGGTTGGACTAGATGATCTCCAGAGGTCCCTTCCAACCTCAGCGATTCTGTGTGATTCTGTGTGAAATATTTTCAGTTAAATATTTAAATAACAGTGAGAAAGAAGTGGTTTTGTGACTCTCTATGAGGAAGACTGATTCAGGTCTGGCACTGAGTATGGAGGCTCACTCTTCTCCAGTTCTCCATGTTTTTTGATAACAGTTGAATGATCAATGATGATTTCATACCTGGCTGTGTCTCTTGTGTACGGTCGAGGTGGAAAGACGCTTCAGTGTCTGTTTCTGAACTGAGTAGGTTTGGTTCTGCTGTTGAGCTGTTGGAATAAGTTTGTTGCAGTTTCTTCTTGTCCTCTTCATCAGCTGGAAGTCAGTGTTAAGCTGTTTTTGATTATGGAAGTCTTTGATCTAACTCTTTTTCTCTCTTTAAGGTTAGGCAAAGTTTCTGTTGCTTTATGACCTCTTCACTTGCCTGTCCTCACTTTAGGACGTTCCTTTAATTTTGGAATGTATTTGAAACGTCAGCTTTGAATTTCTGGCCCCAAAGAGAGGCTTTCTTTACTAGCAGCAGTATGGTAGTGACATTATATCCATGTAATAAATATTCCAAAAATTCTGAGCATTGTTGTTTTAGGTGTGTCAAAAGAATAGTCAGATGGCCATTAGCCATAAGTAGAATCTTCTGTCTGATATGAAACGAGTTTTTGTTTCCACAGGCTCCTTAGGGCAATATTTTAAACCCAACCCTTCATTGTTGGGAGAGAGAGAGAGGAATAGCCTGGCAGTTATCAGCGGCTGCTGGTTTTTCGGGTACTGGCACTTAGAGTTTTACTGGGTACAGTAAAACTCTAACTTCTCAATTTCATGGAGTTTTCAGTTGAATTTTGGCTATAGCTCTTGTTTGTGTCTCTTTCTGATCCTGTCATCTGTGGAGATAGCTGTCCATGATCATCTTTTTCAGATTTATGTTTGCAGGTTTTTTACATGTTAACTGTAGTCTTATAACAACATCTATGCTGGTTTTGACCAGATTCTGTGAAGCACTGATCAACTCCAGTTGAGTTTGGGGGAATCTGGGGACAGATCTTGGAGATTTTAGCATATGAACCAATTGTAACTTGTCCCTGACCTAGCTCCTACCACTAAGTATGAGAGTAGAAGCTCTGGTGTATGTGATGTTCTGATCTACAACTGTCACTGAGGCTTCTACTGTTGCAGCTGGATTAGTGGTAGTTCTGCCTATCCATTCCTTCCACCCCCAGGCCTTTTTTGGCTAGTGTAGACAAATTCAGGGTTCTCTAGCACTCTTTGAATCAGGGTCATTAATTTCTAATAAAGAAGTTTGTCCTATATTGGTAATGTCTTTGTGTTTCCACTGACATTTTGCTGACATACTATTCGCCACTTGCTTGAAGGCAAATCAGTAAAAGATGTATACATCTTGTAGATTTAACTAGTAATACATTCCTCATTTTACTAGTTTTTTGTGAATTAGTGGGTTCAACAAGTAAAACTTTCTTCTGAAAAGATTCTGAACAAGTGCAGTGGTTAACAGTTTAAAAAAACAGCCTGTTTTGATACTTCTGTTTCTAAAATGTGACAGCGTGTGAATGGAATGTTCATAAATTACTGCACGGTTACAGAATATGAGTGTATAAATCATATATGAACTGCTATTTGGCTAGTTACTTTCATGGGTAAGAATGTGGAAAATTGTGGATTTTTGACAGAATTCCGATGGCTGTGATAACATAGGATACAGAATTATTACGTATTTAAAATAATCCAGGAGGTGTCTAATCACAAAATTGTTTTATATTCTTTTAGACATGCTACTGAGATTCTCTGTCATATTCAATTTAAACTTAGGGAAAACTTGCAGAGACTGTTCCAGATCTCAGGAATTTGTGTGTGTGTTTTAAGGGACTCATGAGATCATACTTACTGAGTGATCTAAGCTGTATCTCATGCCTTTCATCTGAAAGCTGTGAAGTTGAAAAATTCTTTTTCTCTGAATTTCTTCAGTGTTTTTAAGTGACTTCCTAGGGGGAAAAGTGGTTTGTTGTTTTTTTTAATAAACTTAACTCGCATTGTTTCAAAGCACTTAGTATACATCCAAATACTTGGATAAATACCACATTAGAATTTCAGGAGCAAAAAATCAGAAAGATAAAATGCTTGCTAAATTGGAGGGTGCTGTTTCTCATAATGAGAAGGGAGTTAGTTATAGGAACTCTGATAAATAAAGTCTGCAGACAAACTACACAGCTGTACTTAAGATGAAAACAGGATGTTGGTTGAATTGCTGCAGAACTACTGTATAAATCAAAGGATATGCTGTTATTGCTGTGTAAGGAAACTGTTACTACTCCCTTAGAGTAGATCTGTATATAAAAGAATGCTAATTGCCATGCTTATCAAGGACTGGCAGTTCTCCTTTTCCAGTTGTGACCTAGTGAATCCACCTCTAGTCTATGACTTAAAACAAAAAGTTGCAGGTTATTTTAATCCCCTATTCAATAGGACAAATACAAAGTTGCTATTTTTATCTCATTATGGTTCCTTAGACTATACAAGTAAAGAAAACCCCTTTCCTATATTTAATCGAAGGATGATTTACTAATTGGGAACGTGGATTGTTTTCCCAGTGCCTGTTAAACCGTGCCACCCTGAGTTGTGTACACTCAGTCATGTAATCTGGAAATGACTAGGTGGCTTTTCTCTCTTGCTGATGTTTGACCTTTCCATTCCTTAAGAGTCCAGTTTCAACAAGTTTATTCCCTTTAAGTTTTTGTTTGATAGGCTAAGCTGGTTTTTGTTTATTCTTGTCAGATTTTTTTTAAGTGTTCTTCTGCACCTATTCCACGGAATGCACTGTTCTCTATTCTGCAACACTAACTAGAATGGTGTAGCCCTTCATTTTATTTTTGAAATTAATAAATTTTATGCTTCTAAGCATTATATCCAAGTACACAGTCTCTCTTTAGGAAGGAGTTATGCCAAAGTTACTCTTCTGCTTTTGTTTTCTGTCARTTTATTTTTCTGTTCATGTACACTGTAGGATAGGTTAATTTGATATTAAAAAAAAGCGTAAGTGAATTTCTCTTAGGCAGAAGTAGCTGAATCTGGAACAACAATAGGTATATGGATAAGGTTAAATTGATATTCCTATAACATTACATGCATTCTTATAGAATGTTTTTTGATGCAAGTCATCAAAAACAGAACTCTTGGAAGAACGATTTTAGCATAGCAGTTTACAGTGGTTAGCAGAGAGTTGTTAACCTAGTAACTAAATTGTCTGAAGATGACCAGTATTTGGCCTGCTCAAATGCAGAGTTATTCTCCCTGCACTAAGTTTCCTGACCATGCATCAGGCTGAAAGCAAGTAGTGCTGCTGATGCCTACCTGGTAGAGGAACAGAGTCTGATAAGAAAGTGCTCAGAAGGGAATTGTGGAGTCAGTTACAAAGAACTGTAAGGGAAAGCACATAAGCTTCACTCTTGAAAGCATCTTCGCTCTTGAATGCTTTACTGCATAAACTTAATGTTCTTTTAATAGTGATTTTAATTTATAATGAATTATAAATTAATCATGTGAATTTATAATTTTCATGAAGTTTGGTGTTCAGAATAACCTTTCTATTACTTACCAAAGAATATCCGTATTTCCCAGAAGTTCTGTGGGAGAAGGATGATGCAGAAACTATTTAGGCTTATGTAACAAGCCTTCCTAATACCTAAGGAAAAATTTATGTATAATACAATGTTCTGAAAGACACTGTAGTCTTGTCATTCAGACGGTAGCGCATTTGAAATAATATCTTCTTTAAAGAGCTAAATAGTGCTTTATTATGGGCCATTATTCTTCTAAAACTTCACAGTTGAGAGAATTGGTTGCACTGAGCTTGTTAATGGTTTCTCTCAATGTATGAACTAAGAATTTTGATGGAAGTATTGCAGTGTTACAGTGGTGCCGAGTGACAGGACGCAAGGCAACGGGCACAAACTGAAACACAGACACTTCCATCTGAACATGAGGARAAACTTYTTCAYTGTGAGGGTGRCAGAGCACTGGAACAGGTTGCCCCGAGAGGTGGTGGAGTCTCCTTCTCTGGAGATATTCAAAACCTGCCTGGATGCAATCCTGTGCAATGTGCTCTAGGTGACCCTGCTTGAGCAGGGGGGTTGGACTAGATGATCTCCAGAGGTCCCTTCCAACCTCAGCGATTCTGTGATTCTGTAAAAAAGGGAAACATTGTTCTGTCGACTTAAAGCAGAATCTGAATGCGGTCAACCAAGCCGGTGTATTAGGTTAAATAAGCTAAGTTTCTGGTTCTTGAATTACTCTCTAAATCACACTTGCATTACCACAGTATTTGTGCGCACTATAAAACTGTTAAGTCAAAAGTACTAGAGGTGAGACATGCTCAGGGAATATCTCTTGAAGTGCTTTCCATTATTGTAAATATATGCTGATAAAATAATTTTGGATTTAAAACTGGGAAGTAATTATATGCCAGTATCAAGTAAAGTATGTATTTCTGAAAAAGTAAGGCCTCACCAATCTGTTTCTGCTTTTTCAGAGGGGTAGGTTAGGAAGAGGAATTCCTAAAATCTTGAATTTGTTTCATGTCTGCTCTAAACAGCTGTAGGAATTAATTAGGAGTCATTTTGTTGAATCACACTTTAAGGTTGTATAGTACAGATCAAGTTATATTGGATGTATTTGGGAGGATACCATGTTTTATGGAGAGATGAGTCTTTTTTGCAAAATTGTTTGTGCCTAGTTTATGGAGGAAGACTCTTTTCTGGGGCCCGAAACTAATTTATTTTAAAACATCTTTCTTTCTGTCTGAAACCAGATGTCTTAGTGTCTGTAGCATGAGTTCACCAAATAAAGGTAGGGAACAGGAAGACCAGTGATTTTGAAAAATGCATGTAACTAAAATAGTTGTGCCCTAGTGTCACTAAAGATGCAATTTAAATTCTAGCTGTTAAAATAAATATGCAGTATTTTAACAGGCTAGAGGCCTGGTTATGGAGAGTCGTGCTGTGGATTTCCCCTGATGTGACCTTTTAACTGATGGATTTGAAAACACTAAGCATTATTCGAATTGGTCCAATACTCAGAAGGCCTCTTAATTATACTGCCAGTATTATTTTTCTTAAACTTTCCAATAAATGGAAATGTGTTCTGGTACTTATCTTAGTTATGCACTCTCTCAGATCTCACTCTCTGTGTAGGTTGTATTGTACCTTAAATTGATCTTTTTTTTTTTCCCCAAGCAATACCACACCTTTTCATCCACAAAGCAAATACATGTTGCTTTTGATTAGTAATTTAAATCTTGGTAAATATACAAATTCCTCAGCAGGGAACTGCTTTTGAAGAGTTACTTGTGCTTCAGTGAAAAATCTTTTGAACGGATTGTTTTAGGGCATGTGATTTTCTGCTTCTGTACTACATTATCTGCACTGATTTACTACTTTCCTCCAGGAAACACATTTGCATTAAAGATCCGGTCTTCTGTTTGTTTAGTTCCTCCTGCTTATTGCTTACATGAGGTCCTCTTTGACCTCATAATTAACAGTATAATAACTGAGCTCCTGGGAATTATATCAAGCAGGAATTAAGTACTAGGAGCTGATGAATTCTTTCACTAATCAAGCTTCCGTTTTCACATGCAAAGATCCTCAGTAATAGTAGTAAAAATAAAAAGAAAACATAATAAGCCTGTTTTTCATAGGTTCTCTGGTGCTTCATGGAGGGCTTTAAACTGCCCTGGTGAGTGATACCACTGGCTCCTATTGTTGATTGCTGGCCTCGACATCAGAAAAAGTTTAAACTGATTTCATGGAAAGTACTGTAACCTGGGCTGAGCCATTTTTATTTATTTGATCGGTTTTGACTGCCTTTTAGGTGGAATGTTTACATTGTACCATGGTGGTTCATAGTGTGATATACACCAACTTCTGTTTTAAACTGGACTGTTGGTGTAAGGATTCTTGCTGCAATTAGTGCAGTACTGAAATAGTAGTAAGTGCAAAAGATAGTAAAAGCTTAAAAGCAAGATGAACTTCACAAAACAAGTGTATTTGACCATGCTTGCCTGAGTAGAGAATGGCACCAAGTATGATAAATCCTGGGTAGCTGTTTTAGGAATTTTGAAACTTGTTTGCTTTTGAGCAGAAAGCAGACTTCTGGTTCTTAGTTTGCACTTAGCTGTACAGTTGCAAGCATTTTAAGCAAAAGCTTTTAAGTATGAAAGGTAAGATTCTAAACTCTAAGGAACATGCACCTTAGGCAATAAACAAAGGACCAGAATTCATAAAACTTGCCCACCCCATCATAAGTTGGCAATGCTACCTTTTTGAAGAGGATGAAAATAAAAAGAGAGGTTTTATTATCAACTCATGCACTGTGCCRTAAGAATATAATCATCAATTCCCCACCGCCACCGGCTTACGACCCTTGCATGTTTGCATTGTTTGTACAAAGCAGCTAGATGACAAGCCTATTCCGACTGGCTTATGTTTGCTATAAAGCAGGCATGTGCACTGCTAATTGAAAAACCTTTTCAGGAATCTGCAAATCAGAAAGTGTTGAAACCGCTGATCTAAATTAGGCTTGCTCAGGCTTCAAGAATTTAGCTGTTATTCTATAGCTATCTATCTTAACAGTGTCTCTGCTTTTCTTATTGGGATCCAAAAAAGAACCAGCACTTCCCGGTGCAAAATACCAGTTCTTTTCTCCTTTAAGTATCTCAAAAAAATTAATGAGAGGATAGCTCATTTGTGGATTGCAGAAGGCATGTGTTAGAGTCCATTTCTGTGGATGTCTGTGAAAGCAGGGTCATAGAGTAATAGGAGGATTTGGGTTGAAGGGTGCCTTGGGAGGTCACCTAGTGTTAACTGTGGTTCAAAGAGCTAATGTCACAGAATAATATGTTCATGGCCTTAGTCAAGTTTTGAAAGTCTACAAGAATAGGAATTCCACAGACACTATGGACAACGTCTTCGGCGCTGAAGATTGGACAGACTTGCAAAAGTCCCTTTTACTCTAGAGTTTGCTAAACTTAGTAAACTGTGCTTGAACATCTCATTGTGTCTCTGTGATTATGAATCACGCTTGATCTTGCACTCATATATTGATGCTAAAGTGCGTTTGTGGTGCCACAGCCTGTTTTGTTTTGTAAAAGATGTGGAAAAAAGCATATTGTGAAGTGTCCAGTGAGATGTCTTGTTCACTGGTAGGTTAAAAGAGTGTTTGCATTATAGTTCCTCGACGCATAAGTCACTCTTCACTCTTCTAAATAAAACTGTAGTGGGAGTTCTCTTAATTTTGCCTGAATTTGTTTTTCACATTTCTGTCCTGACTGCATATTCATAACCTTATTTTATTTTGTTTATACTTGCTAGTTTTGACCATGGCAGCCAGTATCTTATTGTCACAACAACATATTTTCTGCAAAGAATGTTTTGATCAATGTCATTTAAATTCTAGCATTAAATGAGTCCAAATTTTTTGTGTTCTTTGATTGTTGGTTTTTGCAAACTGTCTAGTTTCAGGGAGTGCCCTGGCTTTAAATAATAGTCTACGATTTTTGCAGTGCAAATTCACACTGCAGAAACATGAAGTAGTAGAAATATAATGGATGCCAGAGAGAGATGTGAGAGGAGATGCGCCTTATATATGATTAATCTTAAACATTTTATTTTAATCTTACACTGTAGAAGAGGCACAGCCAATAAGTAATCTCTTGATCACATACAGCAAATCCAGTGAAATAACAGCAGTAATGCTGAAATCTATTAGTCTCTTTATATTGTATTATTATTTGTTGGAAATAAAAAAGGCTGAAGAGAGCTAAAACTGGCACCTCAAAGAATTGAAAGGGCTAACTGTAATGTGGTCTGCTTAATGTCACTTTAAATATTTAGGCTTGGTAATGTAGTCTGATATGAACATAACATTGTCATGTTTGAAGGCAGAGGATGCCAAGAAGGAAAAAGGATGATTTACATCCCTTGAGCTTCCATAAGTAGAAGTTTGGGATTGGAATTTGGCTATAAAAATATTCAGATTTTTCGGGAAGAACTACCTGATGAGACAGGCTGGTTTACCAAGGCCTGTGACTTAAAGCTTCTACAACTGAGCTTGTACGTACTTTTTCCAGAATGTAGGGAAGGATCTGATTTGTCTTGGCAAACAGCCAGCCTGTTTCAGTTTCTACTATCCTGAGTTACAGGTTTGACTCGCATGTTAGAAGAACTTTAGGCTAGTATCATAAACAAGTTCCACCGTACATCCTGAGGCTGGGCTCTCCTGCTGTGGCCTCCGATGAATCTCAAATTCTTCTGGTTAGAGGACCGGATGTAACAATAGCAAGCCTTAGCACCGATGTATATATGGAATTGTGTTTCACTGTGCTGATAAAAATAATTCATCCTTATGTGTTTGTGGCATATAAGTAAGAATAAGTTTTGCAGATCAGGGGTTCTAATTCTAAATACTACAGAAATCAGTGTTTACTTATTTGACTCGTTCTGTTGATAATACACCTATGGGTACACATATGCATGTACTCACTGACAGTGTTTGAGTTCAGGCATTTTCCTGTGTTTTCTAGGGCTTAATCATGAAAATTCTATATATTTTCAGATAACAATATACTATATGTTGTCACTGTTGGCAGGTGTCAACAGTAGAAATAATCCACAAGACATTAAATCTAAGTACTTATTTTCCTTAACATGGCTTCTAAAGAAAGCGAAGCATGTTTAATTCCAAATACACAAACCAGGATGCTCAATATCCATGTTCTTCTTTAGGGATCTGTGGTGACAGCTGTCACTGACCGTAGTGTGAAGCTTCACATAAGTGCAAGAAGAGCAGAAAGATTTTTTTCTCCACAGTTCCAGTATGCATTCCTGTGCACTTCCTGCCCCTGCACATAAGGAGTGTGGAAGGGTGGGACTTCTAGTCAGTGTTATACAAAGAGGTTGTTGGAGTTTTGCCCGCTACAAGCATGTGGGGACAATTTCCTTTCTTCTTTCTGTTATTTAAAAAGTAAAAAGAGTATGGACTGGAGGGGACAGCCTGGAGAGGAAGAGGAGGTTTTCCCCTCCAATAAGAAGGTAAAGATGTTTTTTCCTTCAGCAGCCACTTAGCCACATCACTTAGCATTGAATGTGATGAAGATATGCAGCTGTGTAATTTATTGGACTTAAAGAAGAATGGTAAAAAGACTGAGAAATTATGGCTAGGCCTAGCTGTCAAATTTACAGTGTCTTACGATTTTGTCAGAAGCAGAGACCATCTCATGTTGTTATGATCCTTTGTTTTTGAAAGCCACCTGGTGTCCTCATTAACCACCTTTGACCCCAGAAAGCCAATGGTACAGACTCCTGTATCCTTCTTAAAACTTATGGTCTAAAACATGTTTGACAATGTGCATGGTGTTACTGTGACATATATCCCCGTTTGACCCTGTTCTGCATCAGCAAACATGCAGATAACAGGATTAGGAGGTTAAAAACAATGGTGAGCTTGAGAAACTGTGACTACACACACGGAGACAGTTCACCTGTATAAAGTGTTTTATAAGTAGCCGTTATTTAGCCATGTTAGTTTGCATTTTGTGTTTAAAAAACAGATATGGCCAGGTTGGTGGTGCATAATGAGTAATTATGAGACACAATCTTGCAGTTCGTACCATGATTAGTAGTGGGACCAATGTGTTTGTACAGCCAATGCCTGGTCCTTAGATGTAGAAGACAGTGAAGTGTTGGTGGACTTTACACAGGAAAAGGAGGATGGAGACATCTAGAATCACACAGTTGATTTCTCCTGTTTTTACTGACC
The DNA here is from genome assembly GCF_003343035.1 of Apteryx rowi. Taxonomy (NCBI): domain Eukaryota; kingdom Metazoa; phylum Chordata; class Aves; order Apterygiformes; family Apterygidae; genus Apteryx; species Apteryx rowi. Next base: position 919,060 of record NW_020447431.1, on the reverse strand, counting down.
ATAATCCGTAATTTGATGGATGAATTTTGGTATTTCTTGGCACTCTGACCCAGTTTGTTTGGTCCTTTGTACATATCTGAAGTGATAAATAAAGCTTTAACCTGGTTTTCTGATCTCTATCTGTATGTCTGAGTCAATACYAGACCAACTTTGCCTAACAAAATTAATCAGCAGCTGTCCCAGCACTTTCTATGCAAAACCACTTATGTATTGTGGTATTTGTCATTACATGATTGCATCTGTTTTTTTCATGCACCTTCACTATCCAATTCTACTGAAATTGTTAAAGAAGTCTTCATGTAGGCTAGATTTTAAAACTGACAAGAGTAGAAATCCAGAAATAGAAATATCTTCTTGATCCGTTAGATAATCTAGGTAGATGTTATGCATCTCTCGAGTAGATGATGGAATAAATTTTTCTCCTATAAAAATGCAGAAAGTTATCCTGAGTTTTGGCCATATGTCAGTAAGAGACAGGGACAAGATTGTTATAGTATGATGGGGTTTCTGCAGTACAATTTTTGAACTCATTCTTCTGAGAATGAGCTGATGATAGTAGTCATTTAACAAAATTTTTCAAAGTTTGTATTTTAGTACAATTTCTACTTTCAAGATACTCGGTGCTGTTCAGTGAAATAGTAGCTTTGCATATGCTTTCAACATACCATACTTAGCAATACAGATATTTTTGTCTTGTCTGGATTTTTTGATCTTGCACAAATTGGTTGTTCTTTTAAAGGAAATATTTCTGATCTAAAAACAAATGGGACAGTCGCACAGCTGTGTAGCCAAATGACCCAGAGAAAACAAGTTCCCATGATCTATGTGTATATGCAAGTGATGGGGACCATAACTTGTTCTTTGTCCAATATTTCATTGTGTGTAGCCTCAAGGGAACATGCTGCTTTTACTGTTAACTCTCCATGGGAATGTAAGAATGTGTCTCACAGTGCCAGATAGGAATAATTGTATATGGGGGTTTTGTTTCTCTTTTATAAAATTTGTTTTCTTACATCTCTATTCCTGTGGGTTGTATAGACATTTGTGCTTAATGTTGATTGCACATTTGAGGAAGAGCCTACAATTCTGTGTGATACTGCATTTTTTTCTTAAGAGTTAAACATGAACATTTTGTGTGGCAGCAACCAAAGCTATGCAGCCATTTGATTTCTGTTCTTTACATTGTTCAACAAACACTTGTTTTACAATATTTGAAAAGGTAGGTTACTTCTTATTTATCTGTATAAATAAATACGTGTGAAGTTCCCTAATGCTAGGCATCTGAGACGTAAAAACATAGATCTTGGTCTGTTGTGGCTGAGACGGGGATAGGAATGGCAGTATCCTGTTTTTGGAATTTGATTTTTGTGACTTAAAATGTTGGTATTTTATTTTTATTTTTTTCTTACAGGGAGGGGAAGAGTTAGTTTTATTGTGACTTCTCACTTAGAATTGCAGTTTTGTAATGATGTATAGTGGATGAAGGGCTGTTCCGGGTTCTAGTGGCTGACATGGAAACTTCATGCATCGTCTGCTTCTGAAACGGATTAGCACTTTGGAGCACATAGGGCTCCTAGTAACATCCTGAGGCATTATTCCAAACCCATGCAAAATACATACAAATTAACTATGAATGCTTCCCTTTCTTAAATAAGAAAATATAAAAAGCAAAAGAAAACAGAACACAAACCATAGGTATGCTAGATACTCCCTCCCTATGTCTTGTTATACAGAGCTTTCTCAGAGGCCATACTTTAAAGGGTGAGCCTGTGCCTTGATAAGCAAAGTAGCTATTTCCCAAATTCGTACAGTTTCCTTTTAGCTTACTATCAGTAATCATATAGGTGGCAATAGAAGTGGACAGAAAGCCTATTTAAAGGATTGTTAGATTGCATCTAATATATCTAGTATTTAATGGCTTATTTTATTTAAAACTAATGGAGCTCACTTTCATTAGTTGCACCAGCATATGACCTTGCTGTGTTATTTGTTAACCATATTGTAACTCACATAATTGAGATACTGGAAAGTTATTGTATGAATCACAGAATCGCTGAGGTTGGAAGGGACCTCTGGAGATCATCTAGTCCAACCCCCCTGCTCAAGCAGGGTCACCTAGAGCACATTGCACAGGATTGCATCCAGGCGCGTTTTGAATATCTCCAGAGAAGGAGACTCCACAACCTCTCTGGGCAACCTGTTCCAGTGCTCTGTCACCCTCACAGTGAAGAAGTTTCTCCTCATGTTCAGATGGAAGTGTCTGTGTTTCAGTTTGTGCCCGTTGCCTCGCATCCTGTCACTGGGCACCACTGAAAGGAGTCTGGCTCCATCCTCTCAACACCCTCCCTTCAGATACTTGTACACRTTGATAAGATCYCCTCTCAGCCTTCTCTTCTCCAAGCTAAACAGGCCCAGCTCTCTCAGTCTTTCCTCATAAGAGAGATGCTCCAGTCCCCTAATCATCTTTGTAGCCCTTCGCTGCACTTGCTCCAGTAGTGCCACATCCCTCTTGTCCTGGGGAGCCCAGAACTGGATGCAGTACTCCAGATGTGGCCTCACCAGGGCTGAGTAGAGGGGGAGAATCACCTCCCTCGACCTGCTGGCAACACTCTTCCTGATGCACCCCAGGATACCATTGRCCTTCTTGGCCACAAGGGCACAATGCTGCCTCATGCTTAACTTGGTGTCCACCAGCACTCCCAGGTCCTTCTCTGCAGAGCTGCTTTCCAGCAGGTCAACCCCCAGCCTGTACTGGTGCATAGGGTTATTCCTCCCTAGGTGCAGGACCCTGCACTTGYCTTTGTTGAATTTCATGAGGTTCCTCTCCGCCCACCTCTCCAGCCTGTCCAAGTCTCTCTGAATGGCAGCACAGCCCTCTGGTGTATCAGCCACTCCTCCCAGTTTTGTATCATCAGYAAACTTGCTGAGGGTGCACTCTGTCCCTTCATCCAGGTCATTGATGAAGAAGTTGAACAAGACTGGAYCCAGTACTGACCCCTGGGGGACACCGCTAGCTACAGGCCTCCAACTAGACTCTGTGCCACTGAKCACAACTCTCTGAGCTCTGCCATTCAGCCAGTTCTCAAGCCACCTCACTGTCCACTCATCTAACCCACACTTCCTGAGCTTGTCTATGAGGATGTTATGGGAGACAGTGTATGAAGTGTTATGAGTATAGTTACTCAGTGTCTACAGGCATACACTTCAGCAGAAGCACACGCAGAGAAAGCAGAGAAAATTACAGATAAATATTTTCAATGATAAGTGTTTTTCTTTGTGTTTTTATGTCTTACATACTTTTTATATTGCTAATCTTTTCAATTAACACACTGCAGTTGTGTTTGAAGTAATTGGAAGAAGGAGCCCAAATGATTAAAGTCTGAAAACTGTATAACAACCCACTCTTACTGGAGCAAAGAACTGTAACCTTCCTTCTTACAATTTTAAGGATTCAAATTCTTTTATTAAAATAATTCTAATGTATTTTCTGTTCTTGAGGAGGTCATCCAATCCAAGACCTTCTATTCGTGTTGTCTAGTCATCAGACGTGTCCCTATGGGAGGACAGTTGGTCAATAGAGAAGAAATTCTAACTACTTTTTTAAAAGCTACTTTTCATACCGAGTTTTCCCTATTCCCCAAAATCAATTTGGTGATAAAATGTCCTTAGGTATCCTCCTGTATTCTCATCAATGGCTGCCAGAAGGGATACTCTATGATGTAATTCAGAAGACAACCTAGTATAGATTATKAAAATATGAATAATACTATGACCCCCAAAAGCTAACCACTTATTTTTACATGAAATAGAAATGTTTTGATTTTAAGAAATACTGATTCCTGGTACTGAGCAACAAAATCGATGTATTCTATGCTGGTCACTAACCTGTTAATTTAATGTTTGTCAGGCACATGTCTTGAAACTGTTTATTAAAATATAGATTGCTTTAATATGAGAGTCAATAAGTAGATAATACTCTTAAATCAAACTTGTATAGCCCTGGAAATCAATGCTATTATATAATCACTGGCCTTATCCAAATGTATTATTTTGGTTTCGATTCAGGGTCTGCTGAAGTCCATAGGAGCCTTCCACTGGTTTCTGAGAGTTCTGAGTCAGATCTAATGTGCCAACACATTTCTTTGCCAATATATGATATTAATGTCATGCTACCTAATAGCCAAGTAGTCTCTGTGCACAAACAGTTTAAGAAATATGAGCAGACATCTTAAAGCAGAAAGAATGTATTACGGTTACTTGGCAGTTGGAACAATTGCCAATTCACTCTTGAATTTCTGTCTGAGGGAATAAAATTTTCTATTTTTTAGAAATCTTGCCCTCTGGCATAAGAAAAATGTCAAATAGTAGATGAATTTGTGACCTAGTTCATAAAATGATGCAACAGAGCTAAAACACAACTTTTTATTTGTTGTTTATTTCTGGAAATAGTGGCAAGGAAAACTATGAGCTGAGCATATTTTCAAACCGAAAACTTAATGACCTCAGGTAACTAAAATATTCATGCGTGTTAATATGTTATCAGTTCATATAGAATCTACTGAAATATCAGGTTTATACCTTGAAGGAACCTTTTGTTTTATAAAGTGGAAAGTAACTGTTGCAATGCTGGATGAATTTCAGATCTCTTGAAAATGAGTTTCTTCACTAAATGCACAGGAATAGCTTTTCTTGCAACTGTTTTGGCTTTTCACTCAAATGCCAGAGATTTGAAAATGAGAGGGGGAAAAAGCTGCCTTGGYTGGAATCCCTTCTCCATACAATGCACTATAAATAGATTTGTAAGTCTAGCTTCAAAATACTGCTAGCCTAGGATGGCCTTTGATTGGATGAAATGCTATAGGCTTCTTTTCTATATGGAAAGAGTTCTGAGAGGATGTAGTAATGTTGAATGTAAGATTAAAACTGGTTTTCCATAGACTGAATGTTCACTTTCTTGGAAGCTAAAACTGTCCTGCCTAATGTTTCAGAGAGAGCTATTGAGAAATTTTGCCACTTCAGTATTGGTAAAAAGACATGGTATGAAGAAAACACTAACCTTTGTATGAAAATGCACTTGCTTCATGAAGATTTTTCCTAAATTAATTCAAACTGAACTGGCAAAAATAAAGTACGTATCAATTGTTAGAGTATCTGTGTAAGAGCATTATTTCTGCTTTATGCTCTAAGTACCATCTAATGAATTTATAAAATACCCTGACATTTTTGCGGTAGAGTACCTCTTTTAAGATGTGATTTGTATTTACGACTGTTTGTTGCTGGCCAGAACAATGTGTGAAGAAAAACTAGTGAGCCAGTCTCCTGTTTTATCCGGACGGGATTAGATATGCTCTGTTTTGCTTGGAAAAGGATAAGAAACCAAGCAGTTTCAAAACATAGCCTGCCTGCAGTGCCACCCTATGGCTTCTTTTTTCATTGCTTCTCTTAAACTATCCGGTTTTTCCCTATCTTCTCTCTCCCTTCACTTCCCCCTTGCCTCCTATAGGGAAGCTTATATGTAAACACCTAAAATGCCTGTATTCCTGGCTGCAGACCTGATTTAAGCAGGATAATATTGCACATTTATTTGCCTAACTTCTGTAAAGCAGTATTTTTTGTACCTTCTAAAACCTACTTAAAGGAAGAACCAGAAAGAGGATTTTTGAGTAATACTGATTCATTAATCCACCTTGTCAGATCACCAAAATAATTACTGCTGGTTTAGTTATTGCAGAGGAAGGATCACATTGGAGCAGGAAAGCAAAAATGTGTCAATTCACAGAAATAAATTGAAAGATCATGATAATTGGTCTGATCTGTTCCAGCATGTGCATGTGTTTCCAGGTAGTCAGCTCTTTAGGAAGATGTATTCTTTCTGAAGTTAGATTGCCTTGGTAGGTACTGGATTCCTTTTGTATGTAGTTGGTGTCATTTTGCATTAAAGTCAACAAAAACACAGATCTGTCTTGATTTGAAGGGTGTCAGAGGACTTGAGTTTGTTCTGAAAAGCAGTATTATGTTTTGAGGGGTATGTTGTGCTCTACCTTGCAGCATTTGAAAGGGTCACTCAAATCTGAGTAGGATAAGTACCTGCAGGTTTAAGAATATGGTTTTAACATATAGTAAGAAATACAAGATTGTGGATATTTCACAATGTGCAAGCATGTAAGAGGGAACTTTTCAGCACTTTATCTCTCTGAGATGTCTTGCCAAAATCTCTGATTGAAAGGCAGTGTTTTTCCCTATCTGTATTTTCATTCGGCCGTTCTGCTACGTGACAGACTATTTGGTCTCTTTTCTCTAGGTGGCAGTACTAGCAGCATCTTTGAATGAATTTGCTTTAGCAGAGATCTCTAGTCTTAATACCACTTCCCCCCCACCTCTTGCCTGTATAATGAAAGCTGACACGCAACCTTAGTCAAAGGAGAGTTGTTTCTCTAAACTTTTGAGTTTTAAACTATTGCCGTTAATGTTATAGGAATTATTATTGTAATGCTTTGAACATGCTTTTAGTATTTTTCTGCTACAGAAGTAGTTATTTATTTTGATTCAATAAGCTGTCATAATGTATATTAGAATAGCTCTTGAAGCTTTTATTTTTCTTCCCTTTAATTCTTTGGAACTTTCTCTGCTTATATTGCCTAGTTGTTGGCCTGATCTCATTGCCTAGGTCTCCTCACTTGCTGCCTACTCTGGAACTTCTCCTGCTTTGTGAACAGCAGGATGTGACCTCAGGTGTGAGGCTGATGAGCCACTAAGGGTACAAATCGAGTCTGGGCTAGCAAAGCTTTCATATGTGTCATTCAAACACCTCTGGGCTTTCGTGTCTTCATTTAGGGCTTTATTTTTTTCTTTAACAGAAAAATGAAATACGAGAGCATGGTAAGTTTCAAGCTGTACATTTAATGTATATGTGCTTTCTCTGATAAGCATGTACTTATGTTCAAATTTATGTCCTAATTACAGAAGTTATACTTAGCTTTTTCTAGAAAGATAACTTTACTTCTTCTGAATTCTTTTTTCTTGCTTCTAAACTGTAGGTAGAGGAGCTTGAATGTGGAGTCTGAGTTCTTGTACAATCTTAGTCAGCTGTAGAAATCTCTGATATTAGAATCCTTATGTGTATGTTGTATTGTTTGTTATGTGAAGTTGAAGAGTCTTAAATAATAATTAAAAATTCAGTTTTCTTCTGTTGTTGGCAGAAAGATTTCCTTTGTTGACAGAAAGCTGGTGTATTTCTGATTGTCTAATATAAATGCAGTGTGGTGCTAAGAAAAATGATGAATTTCTTGCTACTTTATGTTAATTCAGCAATACAAAAGGCTTAAAAAGAAACACTTAGAAGGCTATTATTTATTTTCCTAAATCTGTTTTGAGTAGTTTAATATTTGCATTTAAAAACTTCTCTTGGGAAGCCTGGATTTCCAGGTTTAATAACCAAAGTTACAAGAAATGAACGTGAAGGAAAGTAACTTAGAAGTTTTTTGACTAGTCATTTGTGTTTATTTAGGAAGTTTGTTTATTCTTTCTACCACACATCAGGCTTCTGCGGTAGCAGGGAGGTGTGAACTAGAGAATCTGTGATTTAAGTCACTATTATGGAATCTCTTCAAGCTGCTACAATATGAGAAGCAACTGCATTGTAATTTAGATCTTGCTTTTATTCAGTGGATGTTATTCACATGAATCAAATGTACATAATTCTGATTATTCTTAAAACATAAAATACAGTATTGGAACGTACACATGCTTGTACGTTCTTGTGTATCACAGGTGTTAGCTTGAATCCCCTGTATAAGAAGTTTTGGCTAGCAAAATATCTCACTTCATTCTCTAGATTAGAAAAAAATTGGAGTTTTATTTTAAGAAATAAGGCCCCTTTGAAACTTGTATAAAACGTGACTCAAGCTGTGGGAAGACTTGAGCATTGTGAATAAAAGTTTAATAGTGTCAGTGACAGCACTTTCTTTATTAGCAGAGAAAATCTGTGCTAACTGTTGTGAAAGTGGCATTCATGACTGCTGTATGTCGTTTGATATCTTTTTAACAGGTACTTTTATTTATATCTTTCTTTTAAAATAAAACTAAAAGTCATGTGAGCTCATCTGTAAAACTTTGTCTTTAGGAGCCTTTGGGATAGGATGCTTTTTGATATCAGAAACTGGTTGTGAGAGGAAAAATATTTTAAAAAGGTAAAATAAAATATTTTTAAATAATGATCCTTCGGTTCTGACCTATTCTGTGTCTAACTCAGACTGTTGGATGTTTGATAGAAAAAATTTCCAGAAATACAGTGCTCTAGCCACCTACCTTAACTGTTTGCTCTTCTGTGTAAGGCTTGCAAAGTTTACAAGGCTAAAGTAAAACACTGAATCATAAAATCTTGATGTCTTATGTGCCCAGGATTATAAGTAGATAATATCAGATAAACAGACTAAATATTCTGTGGCTGGTATATCAGTCAATTATAATGTAATGGTTTCTGATAGCATATCAAGACAGGACACCTAGGAACAAATTGTGAACTTACTGTAGCGTAAAAGGCCTCTTACTGGGTGAGGAAATATGTTCTTGCTTCTTGTTCTTTTTTCTGTTTTTCTTTTGATCCAGTACAACTCAGCTTCATCAAGCTGTCTTTTCTTCTCTCCTTTCACTTTAATTTATTTTGTTCTTTATAAGCTTTTTCATTGATAGTATTTCAGTATTTGTACTCCACACAAACAGAAGCGTTTGAATACATATCACCTATATATTTTTTTAATGTTGTCTGAGTAGGTAGAATATTGAGCTGACATTCTGCTCTGTGAAGAGCTTGTAAGAACTTCATGTATTTTCACATATAAAAATTTATGTTAAGCACCTGCTTCTTACTATTGCACAGACAAGACAGGCTGTGAAAGTGGTATAGCTGTTTGAGCTGTACACCCATGCACAGTGTGGTGTACCCAGTTTCTAGAATATCTGGTTTATCTAGTAGCAGTCTCAAGAAGCCTATGAGCTGCTGTTGAGGTAGTTCAAGGAAGGTTTCCACATTCAAGTGGGTGTTCCAACAAAATATTAGAACTGTGGAAGATATGTAACATGAGGTAACTTTGTTTTTGTCAGTGACTCTTCAGCTTGTAAAAATGTATTTTTTCACATGATCACTTTTGGAAGGTTTCTAGAACAATATTGTGTGTTTTGTAAAATTAAAAAAAACACCAAAAGTTCGTAATACTATGACACATGTAACAGAGCTTGAGCATGACTGGAGCACTTGCACTTCTTTTAAATATTTCTCTAGAACTTTTTTTTGTTTGAAACAAAACCAATTTTTTTTTTGTCAAACCATAATTGTACAAATAGCACTTTAAAATGCTGACCTCTTAAGTTTGATGTTCTTGGAGATATTTTAGACTGTTGAGTAGAATGAAGTTAGTATTTTGGAAACCTTATTTTCCTTTTTTGTTCAACTTTTCTTATGAGTTTGAGTTTTCTGCTTTTAAATGGCAGAAAGAATCCCCAGACTTGACTAACAGCCCCTGGCGGGAGTTGGCGTGTTAGTTGTCCACAATACTGATTCAAGGATAGCTGCTTATTTGAGTGAAGGAGCTTGTGTGTGCATACTAAGTAAGAACAACACTGTGTTTTACTTCCTCATTCCTGTCTTTGGGGTAGCAGTGAACCTGAAGCACGTTCCTCCCCAGATACTGCTTTTGGAGCCTCGGGCTTTTGCTCTCCAGTCGGCGCTTTATCCCTTTGGAATGAAAGCCCTTCTGAAAATCAGCCTGAGTTCCTCCAAAACAAATCCTTAGCTGAATGACTTGACATCATCGTTCAAAAGGGAAGGGCCTTCCATTGTATATTTTAGTATTGATCCCAGTTCAGTTAACTGGAATTTTTCCATCATCTAGTATTTACTTCACTTGGAGGAATCAGAGAAGTGCAGAAACTGAACAGATGAAGAGAACACAGGAGGCACAGTTCTGAAGACACTACTTTTTTTTTTTTTTTTAAGTAAGCTAGTGCTAGATGAAATAAATGCAAGCAGTTCTTGTTTCACAAAATGTTTAGTATTGAAACATTGCAGTTATTTTTAGCTTTTTTTTTTTTTTTTT
>NW_020447431.1:824059-908800 GCF_003343035.1 Apteryx rowi | reverse complement strand
TTTTTAAAAAACACCATTCTACCACATGGGAACTTTCCGAACAAGAAACTTGTTAGATTTCTTATTAAAGCAACACCTAAATTCCTTATAGCAACAGTGCCATAAAAAGATTGGGCCAAGTACAGAGTGTTCTGTCAAGAACTGGATCTCATTTATAAAGGCTTGTATGCAGAACTGTATCTGAAAGTTTCTGAATTAAAGCATGGGATTTTCTAAAAGTAAAACCACTCTGGAAGCTTTAGTTTGCCTGTCATTTTTTGATTAATTTAGACGCTTGGGTCTCTGACAATGATTTAAGGAAACAAAGTTCCTCTGTTTGGAGTGGTACTGCTCAGATTTCCTAGCACATAATAGAAAACACTGTGTTTTTTCATTTATTTGTTTTTGGATACATTTGACTGTTGAATCACATCGTGACACTTAGTGCTCCCAAAAGTCTTTGCTGTGCGTGGCTCCAGCTTCTGCTAGTTGAGGAGAGTAATACTGTTTAAAGTCTTTTCAATGTTGTCTAAAGAAGTCGTGGAGAAATGGGAGGACTCCAGTACCTGACAGAATAGCTGGTCTTTTACTGAGCTTTAAATATTAAAGTGTTTTTTAGAAAATGCAAATTTGCTTTCCCAGCAGTTCTCTGTCATACATGAGTATGGAGGCTTAAAAAGATATTTTTTGCATTACAACTTTTAAACAGTCTGATATTGGCTTTTTTCAACTATGTAATTTCAGAGACAAGTAATGTTTTTTTTTACATTACCTTCCTTTCTAGCACTACTACGGACACTGCTTGGTAGTAGCTGTGCTTTTTTGAATCTATGTATCTTTGTTATGGGTCTTAGTTTGTCTTGGAAATGTAAGGTGTTCCAGGGAAGAATAGATACAACTTAATGTGGCACACTTGTTTCCTTTGCTCTTTGTGTAGTAGCTCAGGATGTTACTGTTTGTACAAGAGCATGCTGCATTTTTTCAGCATAGATTTTTGGATGATTGTTTTTTGTTTTAACTTAACATTCAATAATATTTTGGGACCTAGTTCTGCCAAGCTACCAGTTTGCTTGTGCCATAGCACCAGACTAGGTGGTCTCAGTTATCTGTTGGTACGTCTGTACCACCCAGTGAAGGAATGATTGCAGTGTGCATATGGCTCTTCACCGTAGCTTTAATCTTGTGGCATAGGTAACATAGTACTGAAGGCACAGTGGCATGAGCTAGTAATAAGCATATGGAGTACTAAACCCCAGAGGGCTTCTAGCTGTTAATACCAACATCCTTCATTACTGTTTCTAACCATATTGTTTAAACTGCAGCTACCATTATGCCTGTTTGTGTTAAAATGACAGCTTCRTTTATGGAAATATCTCAAATACAAGATTTGTGGCATGTTTTTTTCTTTTYCCCCCCTCTCTTTCTAGATCCTAGATCTAATGAAATATTGGTGTGCTACTAAGCATATGTCATATTCTGAGCTTTTGTGGACGATTATAAACTGGGAATAAAAAGAAAAGTGAGGAATTATTTAAGCATTAATTAGTGGTCTTAGGATAACATTATAACAACAGACCAATAATCGTTGATCCTAGGTATTCTGTATAGAGTGTTTTTTGAATAATTCTTTAAGTGTAAATTGGTATCTCCAAAACAAGTCTTGCTAACGCTTCCCAGAGGCAGCTGAATTAGGCCTGTTCATGGCTTTCCTGCCTACACACTCTACTCAATAAAATAATACAGCTGTTTTGCAAACAGAGAGGGTTATAAAGGTGGCTCTACTGTGACATTAAATCTGTCTTGAGAGCTTTCCCAGAAATCTGAATATAGTAATTATATGATTAAACAATAAGGAAATTTTTGGGTTGTGCACTTCCTCCGGCTATTAACCTAACCACTAATTAACCAACAGGAAATTCCAGACCTGAAAGTTTCATTATTGCTGTACTAAACTGTGAAAATATAAGTGTTTTAATGAGGATTTCATTATAGCCATCTGTAGCTTGTTTTTAAATTGTGTCAAAGCAGGAAAAACATAATATACCATCTGTTACCTAACCATATTATACTGCATAAGTTTAGCTGAATTAAAAAATACTAGGAAAAACAATCCCCCAGTTTGCAACCCTAGTTATCTATTATTTCTTGTATTTTATTTGTGGCAACCAGTAGTGTCATGGCAGTACTACGATCTTAGCAATGTGTCGTTTACCCCATAAATGATGTATTTTTTACTTTACAATTTGTATTATATAACCTCAATATTTAGAGAGGAAGAGTAGTTGACRTTTTGGAATGGGTGATTTCTGGGCAGTTAACAACTCCTCAGCTTCAGTGCCTTATACTCCTAAATGTCTCTCTGTCACCAAAGCTCAGATATTGAGGATTGTCTTGCAATTTACTCTTTTTTGTTTTTAAGTAAATACAAATTTCTGGATAGCATATATTAGTATTTTTTCTTTTTTTGAAAAATTAAGATGAATTGAAGCATTCCTGTAACTCTCATCAGACCCTACAGGTTTTTTAAATAGCGGCTGTTCCTTTTACCCTAGTCCTTGTATGCTCTTTTATATGGGTTCTTCTCTCAGTATTTTTCTGTGTTCCTTTATAGAGCTTAATCCATACAAACTTTCCACAAGTCCCTTGATTTGTGGTCCTCTTTGACCTGAAAGAGGAAGGAAGTTGTAATGTATTACCATGCATCTACCAAGAAATACTACAGAATCTCAATTATTAGGTGTTCGTAGGTGTAAGGCAGGTGCAACCTGAGGTGAGAAGGTGGTGGTGGTCCTATGGAAAAAGTAACAAAAAATTACTCTTGGGAAGAGAGCTGGCAAGAAGACAATATCAAAACAACTGTGGGATAGTGGGGCTGATTCTTAGCAGCTGAGGTGAAATAAGACTCAGGTATAAAATGCTGCCAATGTTTGCATGCTACCTTTTGTGCTGGGTACAGAGGAGTGATCTGTGTTGTGAAAATGAGGATAAAAGGTTATGATAGAGAGGGAGAGATAGAAGAGTCATGCAGCAGTTTAAGGGAAGACACAGTGGACAGCATTATAAAATGCGAGTTTGTCCTTTAGTCCTTGAAAGAAGTTTTCTGAGCAGTCACTCCTTCTGTCCTGAATCTTCACAGTGCCTAACACAGCTTTGGTGAAGGTAGCTCTTAAGTGCTACCTTATTATTAAGGATAAACTATAAATATGGTGGCTAAATATAACAAAATCTTTCTCTGTAGACTGTGATGGAATGAGCACAGCTGGACTAAAATGAGGAACTCTTCAGTATAGTATATCTACAATGTAAATGCTTTATGTTATTTTTATATTTTTATAGCATTAAATAAGTGCTGTGCTGACTAAATGAATGAGAGAAAGCCAGCTGACACAGTCTGTTTTGAATTTTCAAAGGGCTTCTGCCAGTCCCTGACTTAAAGCCTTTTAAGAAAACTAAGTAACCGTGGGTAGGCCTTACGGGCTAAATAAATTTCTCAGATCTCTGTTCCTATTTTTGAGCAATGGTCAACTATCAAGGGGAAGGGAGGCCACCTTGGGGTTCCACAGGGATCTGTGCTGGGACTCTCTTAGTTCAACCTAATAATCGAGAAAAGAGGGTGAACAGTGAGGTGGCAGTTTGGTGACAATACTGAGTTATTTATGGTAATTAGAGGAGGCTTGACGGTGAAGACTTGCCGAAGGATTTTACAAAAGTAAGTGACTGGTTAATAAAATGAGATGAAATTCACTTCAGATAAATTTAATAGGAATCAGTTTTCTATTTCCTAGGAAAGGAATAGAGATGAAAAGAGAAAACATGATTATGCCACTGTGTAAATCTATAATGTCAGTACTGTGCGCAGTTCTGGTCCTTGTCATCTCCAAAAGGATATAGTAGAACTGGAGAAGGTTCAGGGAGGATCAGTAGAGGTGGTCAGAGTCTGATACATCTTTCATAAAAGGGACAACTATGTAAGYTAGCATTCTTCTAGCCTGCATGTATGATACAATGGTTTTAAGCAGTCTTGAGCAGTGTGAAGGAACGGAAACGTAGCAGTCTGTCAGTCCTTTCCAATAAAGAGCTAGAGAACGTCTAATAAACTGTAGCAAGCTCAGAACAAGAGGAAGTGTGTTTTCAACTAGTGCTGTGAAACTGAACGTTAGATGATGTGGATGCTAAAAGTTTGAGGGTTCAAGGGGAGACAGGCCGTATAATGGATTTCTTTTTTCAAAAAGTTTTATTAAAGACCCAAAAAACAGTCTGGCTCAGAAAGTCCCCACTCAGCAAATGCTGGATCCTGGAAAGTATTGGAGAAAGTACCAAATGTGTGTCCTGATTCCTTCCCTAGGCATCCATTTTTAGCTGTTCTTTGATAATACTGGGTTAGATTGACCTTTGGACTCTGCTCATGTGTTCTTAAATACGCCACAGTTCTGCAATTTGTTGCCTTCTAACTATTCCAAGTAACTGAAAGGAGAACATGCAACAGAATTGTCTAATAAATTGATGCTGTGTAAAATCCTTAAACCAAATGTTACGTAATGGAAAAATAATTAAGCACCCATTAATGTTGAGTGATTGTACAATTTATAATCAACTTTCCTTGTTGATGTGTGACTTGCCTAAGAAAAACAAGTTATTGGTCTGCTTCCAAGCCATTTGGAAGCCTCTGTCTATTCCCTCTTTTCCATTTTTTTTTGATGGAACAAAAGTGTTTGCCTTTCCCTGGAGACTTGACTATGTTGATCCATCACAGACAAGATGTCATTTCAATAGGTACAAAGCAACTGAAGAAATAAATTATTTAATAAAGCAGGAATTTAATCTGGAAGAATGCCTATTCTTACCCTAAGTAATCCAGGTTTCCTGCTATTCTTGCTCTTTTCAGACTTCAGTTTCTCATGGATATTATTAAAAAAAAAAATCATAACTATTTCAGGGTTAGATGAAATATCATATATTTTAAACAAAGATTCTTCTGGTTGTAACAATAGAGACCATGGTTCAAAGAGCTTCCAACTGCACAGATACATCCCTATTGGGGTTTGGGTGGGGAGGGGAAAAAGGAAGATAAAATAATTCTGATGAACTTTTCCATATGCAGATAATTATAGCAGTTGAGTTCTGACAGCCTATTAGGCTTCTGGGGGGTTTTATTCATTTGTCTTTTCTCCCAATACAGAAATACTTAATAGTCAACTTTTGCTCATCATAGTGGAGTGAATCTGAAGGTATTAGAGATATAAAAATGAATATTGGGAAGCTTTTGTTTACTGTTCTCATTAGGATATGCAAGTCTTCATATCCTTTTGGTCTCAGAAACAGTTCTGCAGATTAAAAAGCATGAAATGTCTGTACTAGAAATGTGATGTGTACAAATGTGACCTCTTCAGAAAATGTTTTGTATTTAGTAATGTAGTGCAATTGTATTTAGCAAAACTAGATTATTTCATTTAAAGGAAACATACACRAGAAATAAAATAGACGACACATTTGTGAATCTTTCATGTGCATTCCCCCTTGCTGCTGCTGGTACTAGTCAGTTGATGTTCCCTTTTTAGGGAAAGATTGCTCATACAGAGGTGCCAAGATGAGTAGTTTGAGTAGAATGTTTTATGGAAAGGAGAAGCATTTCAAAGTTCTAATCCTAAAGAAACTCAAACAAAGCTATTGTAATCCTCCCCTTTAGATTTTATCTTAATGCCCTTTATAAGGTCTGTTCTTTTTTTCTCCAGGTCTTTTGAAAGTCTTAATATTTTGGCTTTCACAAGTGTTCTAGGAGCTTCTGAAAAAATATTAGTAGTATTTTCATATTGGTTTGTCATTTCAAAAGTTTTGTGTAAGCAACAACAACAACAACAACAACAAAAAAAAACCTATGCTGGGTGATACTGGTGGGGGAAAAATAACCTCTTTAAGATGTACTGGAATAGCCAAGTGCATACTTAGAGAAATGGAAAGCCTTTTTCTTTCTTCCCTTTCAGATTATCTGAAGTGTCTGACACTTGCTCATCTTAAGCATGACTAGCACAGGCATTTAAAAAACCCAAAGCACAACTGTATGAAACATGCTTGATAGTTTAGTTATTAACAATATAAATGAGAATATATGTATGCAGGATTTTTATATTAGGTGTTCTGACTTAGCACTATAAATAAAACAGATGCTGATCTTCTAATGACCTAGTCAATAGTCTTAAATTATGTTGGCTACTCCCTGAGTGAAAACCATGTGGTTTTCAATAGTGATAATTTTACTGCTTTATATGCAAAAGCTTTAAGGAAGGAAATGCTAATTACTGCCACAAGATACCAGTAGGACTAAAAAGAAAATTAGACATTTTATTTGCATAGTAATTGAATATACCTAGCTACAGCCTTTAGACCAGGATGGTAATTATTGCTTCCAAGTGGAATTCATGAATCTTTTGACATACTGGCCATAGGGAATATTTTGGCATTCTAAAGACCACATCAATACCCTGTTTGCCTTGAAATTTGCATGACTGGTGGTCTCAGGCTGCAAGTCTGGCTGGGTCTGCCTACCACTGTCCCCAGCCTTTCAAGTAATTAAATTTTCGAGGAATTTTTGTTCAGTCTAAGCACTGTTAACTCTTGAGTTTGGGTGCAGACTGTTCTTGATTTGGAACACAACCAAACGTTGATCTGAGGGAGACTGGGAAATTGTTTCAGTTAACCTTAAGTGTATTAGATGAAACTGACTTAATCTGTTTTTGCCTGGCGTATTGGTGGTGGATGCCTGTGATAGGATTTGTCAGGCAACAGGTTAGATAAGGAGCTGTCAGTAATGTTGTTCACTCTGTGTGCACACACTTGCCCACGATGTTATCCTCTGGCTGAAGTGGCACAGGAGCCACTTCAGAACATCACGTGGCCTGATAGAGATCAAGAAGCAGCATCTGCTAATGACAAGAACCTCCCAGAAGGTGCTGCAGCTGCTGTTAGTGCTTGCCCCAAAGAGTTTGCTGACTGCATTCCCGCCCAGTACCTGGGCAGACTTGCATGTAGCGCTCCTCACATTGCTGTATAAGTTAGGTTTAACTTTGAGAAAAGGTAACGGAGCTGAGAATTGATTTTCTTTTTGCAGACAGTCATTTGCAGCTCACATTTGAGTTACTTTTTCTTGACAACGGGCCTAAGTTTCTGTAAGTTAACCTACTTCAAACACTGTAAAGTTGTTCTTCTTTCCAGATAACATAAATGCTTTTGTTTCTGAAAATGATTAATCAAGATCTGAAGCATCAATAAATTTGTAGGTAGTACTGATGTCCAAATTGAATGGATGTAAATGTGTATTTGTCTTTGCTGCCTTGAATCAGTATTCAACTGATTGCTAAAATTTGTTTACTTGAACTGTTCAGTGGGATATCTTACAGACAAAGAAGTAGGGGAGGCTGAAAAGCATGGAGGAAGGAAGAGTCCTAATTCTAAAACGTCCCATTAAAGTCGTTTTGCAAAATTAAAGGGGGCATGGAAAACAGGACTGGGTTCTCTTTATGGTATAAAGCCACAGAAGACATAACAAAGCTCCTTAATRGTCTCTTTTGAATTGGCTGAAGTAGATATGTCAGGATTAATGACTATACAAATCTCTAGATGTACTGTGTAGGTTGTTTGGTCAGGTGGTGGGATTATAAATAGGCAGGCTTACTGATGTCACCAGTAAAGGAAAGGAGCAACAGTGAACTCGCCATGCATACACTTACTCCATCCCCTCTACCTACATATGCTATCAAAAGAAATTCACTTGATTTTAATGGAGAAGAGAAACCTTTTTTTATCTTGGAGGTAAGCTGAAAAGTAGTTTATTCAATTCTAGCTTTTTCTCTTCCCTCTCTCCTTGTTTGGATGATCAGCAGAATGGCTTCCAAGTAATGCTTATGTTATCTTGGGAATATTGTACTAGCAATAACTTCATTTAATATATACCGATAAAACATTGACCCACAGAACTGTTCTGATTGAGGTAAATGGGAATTCTGGAAACACTGGTTGAGATAAAATGGCAAATATTTTGCAAGACTGCAGATACATGTCTTGGTATTTACACAGTGTTTCCTTGCTTATTTGGGTTGAAATTGTCATAACTCCTGTTGTGAGGAAAAAGATTTAGCTGTAATTATATACCTTCAGCAGCACTTAAGTCTTTGCTCTTTTAGGGAAGGCAGAATTCAGGGGTGGGACAGTACATAAGTTGCTAGAACTTAAACATAGGCCCATAAAAGGAAAAAGAATTAGTCTCTAGTCTTATTTTCAGAGAAAACAAATAATTCAGTCAAGGTACAAAAGCTTTTTTAACTCCCTTTGAGCCACAAAAGATGAGTGTGAATACAGACCTGTAATTTTATCTGTGTAGATGGACTGCTGGAATTTCAGTGGCATACTTCCAAGTATAGAGGCTGCACCACTTTTTTAAGTTACAGATTGTAGCCTAGACATTCAAGTGAGATTAGTTTAAAGGAAGAATATGTATTTCATGGAGACTGTAAAGCTTTTCTGACTGATTGTCATTCATCTGATTTTGATCTAAAATTATGTTTGGAAGAAAAGCACTTGTTTGATGTAATAATTTGTAAAATTCAATACCTTTAGTGTTTTAATATAGTAGAGTCCTTGCTGTGTATTCATTGCTTTATAATATAAAGCATTTTTATTTATCATGGAATACATTAAAACATTGATAATTTCTAAATAGATTTATTTATTTTTTATATATAAAAAGATGTACTTTGTTTACAGCAAAATTGAAAGAATGTAAGAAATCTTGTTCAGTTAAACTTTTTGTAAAAGTCTGTATACTTCTTTCATTGAATCATAATGTTTAAAAAAACAGCAGTGAAAAATACTGGGTGTAAACTTGTGATCGATCGTAAAGGGATCATCTATAGTCATGCCTTCTCATCCATTCCAGTAGTCTAGCATAACAGAGCGAGTTATTCACCAGCATGGTTGTATAGGAAAGTTTCTCTACATTTCACAGAGCTGACTGCTGCTGCTGATTATAATCCTTATAGAAGGTTAAAAGGAGATATGTTTCTCCCCTTCCTTTCCTAAAGAATTTTTTTCCTATTTTATAGTTAAGGCTGAAGTCCCATTCCCTTTTTTGGAAAGCAGAGAGGCTTTCTAGTGGAAGATATGGGAAATCCAAAATAGCTTTGCTGTCATCCCACCGTGATACAGGGAGCCCACTTCCTTTGAAGCGAAATCCTCTTCCTTGCCTGTTGCAAGAACCCAGTCGGAAAGGGATGTGGGGGATTTCCAGTGCGCAGAAGAGAGCAGAGAGGTAGCTGGTGACAACTCCTGTGCGCAGCCGGGGCTGGGTTTGGGGAGGGAGCAGCAGCATCACTGGGGCCCTGCCCCGCAGCCAGTGAGCGAGTTCACGTTGAAGTAGGACAAAGGGGAGGGAGGCTTCCGCTGTCAGCGGTGCCAAAGGTGCATCCACAAGCTGCCAGGCGGCCTGCTGCTGCGGGAGAGCTGGGCAGCCACTTCTGCCTGTGCTTCGTACACGTGTCAACGGTGTGTTTCCCCCCCACCATTAATAAGAGATCAAAGACAGGCTTGGGCGCCAGTAGCAGCTGTGATGTCTGAGGGGATGGTAAATGTTACCGTGTTCCGTAAGGTAAGAGGGTTTCCTGCTTTGCTTTCCGAGGAAGATGCAGGGAGAGGCTTGAGTGCTAAGGAAAAAGCTGTGAAAGATGAACAGGGGAATCTGGTGGAAGGTTGGGGCTCAAAGTGTTTGTTCTTTGTTTTGCAAAGGATTTTAGCCCAAGATGCTCGGTGCTTCTGCTTGTAGAACTAAAGCCATGTGGTTAGACTCAGGGAGAAATATTCTAGCTTTGGGAATATTAACTAAGTTGAAAAGTGAAACTGCTAAGATGCTTCTGCAATTTGGCTTAAGGAAAAAAAGCTAGCTTTGGTACAATTCCTTGGCCTGCACTTAACTTCTTTTTCCTTCATTTTCTTTCCTGTAATGAATTAGGCTTCCTTGTTTGCTGGCATGGCTGTCTGTATAGTGCCTGTCTGTCTTCTCCTCT
Source organism: Apteryx rowi (assembly GCF_003343035.1). Taxonomy (NCBI): domain Eukaryota; kingdom Metazoa; phylum Chordata; class Aves; order Apterygiformes; family Apterygidae; genus Apteryx; species Apteryx rowi. The sequence continues at coordinate 898,769 of NW_020447431.1, read as the reverse complement.
TCTGTCAGTTCCTCTTATGTCACTTATCAGATGTATAATTTTTATAATTTTTTTAAGTTTCTTGCTCGGAGTAGAAAACTTCCTCTGCTTCCCAGTCCCTTCCCATCCCCATGTCTCCTCTTCAGTTTATCAAACCCTCCTGTTTCTTGGTCATGCAAATGTACAAAAAGATTTTGAAGTTTTACCAAACTGTACATAGCTAAAAGATGTAACAACTAAAAACAGTACAGAATGGGGGAAYGAGGGAAGGCTCACAGTGGTTGCAGAGTATTCTGCAAGGGCAAAAGCCCTTTCTTTTCCAAACACTTTCCTAAAAATTTGAAATTAGGCAATATCACTGTGCTTGGCTCAATTATCCTTCCTATATCTGAATCTTCAGCTGGGAAACTGGGGTGCTGGACCCAATCTTCTATAGGGAGTAAAATTTATCTTGCCTGTTGTTACTGCAGAGCTCCCTAATTACTGTCCTGCATTGTTTTGTGTGTATTRCCCACCCACACCTCCGCCCCCATACGCACATGCCTCAAGTGTAGGTATGTGAGAAAAAGGGAGGGGCACACGTTCTCTCTTCTCTTCTGGTTGCTGTAATACTGAGAGGCTCTGCTTTTCTTTTCCTTGCCTTTCCCAACCTCCAAATCCATCCAGTGCCTGCCTCCAGTGTTACTTCTAAAACATGATTTTAAACAGAAGAGAAAAGCAGCAGAAGAAAAGCTAAGATAAGCTGACAATTCTTAGCTGTATTGATGTTCAGAGTACCAGCTGTAAAAGCCATGAGTAGAGCTAGGTGTTTCATCTGCTGGCTTTGAAAAGACAGTGGTATTACACCTGCTTTCATGACTGGGAGATAATAGCCAGAAGGGCAGATTTAGGTTTTGCTCTGTATGAGAGCCCTTAATTGAACTTTCCTCACTGGTCATGGGAGAAAAATATCTGTATGAGCATGCTTTTATAGAAGTTCTTGAAAAAAGATTTGAGGGTTTGTTTCTAGTGGAGGTAACATAGGTCTGCTTGAGTTTTAAGCATTTATTAGATTTATTAGTGTATCAAAGGTTAAGCTCCGCCTTTCAGTTCAAGCTGCTCTTTGTTTTCTTTTCCTGTTTATTCAGCCAGTTATATATTGCTCAATCACTGTTACAGATTTACTGTTTTCTCTTCCCTACTCCCCTCCTTTCTGTCAGGCTGTTGTCGTGACTGTAGATACAATAAAGGCTAAGTGAGTCATACAAAGTTTTAATAGTTTTGAATGTCATTCAAGTTCTTTGTAATTTCTCTTGTTAGTAAATTTAGGTTATTTTCCGCACTTGATACCTTGTGAAAGGATAACTAACAGATGCAAGTATTACAAAGGTATGTTGCACATGACATGCCAAGTTTGTAGTTTTGTGTTATACCTATTTACTTCAGAAGTCAGAGTTTTTAGCCTCCTAGAAGTAAGGTTGTTGAAACTAATTTTCCTCCACTCTTCTCTCTTTTTTCTTTAAAAAAGATGAGAAAGAAATAGTTATTTTGGCACAGCAGAATGTGGTAGAAAGGAATGTTTGTATCAGAACATGTTTCTGTAATCCCTTAACAATGGTAATAATAAACTTTATGCTAATTCATAGCATAAAGTCTTTTTTATTCTCTGTTGCATGCTAGGATTCTGAGCTCTTGGCTAACTTCCTAACAGCAAGGCAATTCTTATGCTTAGAGTGGAGCTAACTGTGTTTTGCTGAATGGTGTAAGGCAACGCTAAGTCAGTAGCTATTTGTGCTCAAGAGTTGAATAGTCATTCACGTGTTTTAAGTGAACTTGAAAAGGTCATTGTAACTTGCAAGTGTGATTTGGCTTTTAAGGGGAATGATTGACTTTCATTTTTCTAGAAGAAGTTTAAATTTGTCTTGAACTTATGCTATATAAACTTATACTGGACTTGCTGCCCTTTAATGCTAAGAGAGCCACAATTGAAAACATGACTGTACGTATAGATTTGCAGTTACTTTGTCTCTGTATCTCCTCTTTTTCCTTGTAATAGAAGAAAAACATAGCATTAATTATGGTTGGAGTACAGTCTCTTCTGTTTCCAAGACTGACACTGCCTTGGGGGCAGACAATCAGACAGGCAAGTGTCTGTTCCAAATGGTCTGGAGGAAACTAAGGGATTCATTTGTTGCTTTTTTGCTTTCAGTGTGAACCAGGCCTCCGAAGATTCCATTGAGCTTTCACCTTACTGTCATGGTTACGGTCCCAGTTCTGTGATTTATTTCTCTCTAGGATAAAACTTTTTTTTTTTCCTTCTTTTCTCAGGACTATGAGGCTAGCTGGGGAGGGATTCCACACATTCAATTGATTAGAAAAAAAATTTCTGTAGCAAGAGCTTTGCAAACATGTCTTGATTCCAGGGATGCCTCCTTTTTTTTGATCTAATTTATTTATAGAAGGAGAGTGGTAAACAGATAATTTCAATTTTTTGCTTTCATTGTAGCAGTCATCTGCATATAGGCACAGATGGGAGAACATTTGCAGAGGGTCTGTTTTTGCTGGAACCTTGTTGAGTAAACCTATAGAGATAATCTTCAAAGATCAATTCATTAATCATATAACCTATAGCATTATTCCTGGAGTATCAGCTGCCCAACATGTTTTTGTTTCAGGAGAATCATTTACCACAGTCCCTCATTTCTAGTACCATCTTATTATTATATAGTATATTGTATTTAAAAAATAGCAGTGTTAATTTGCAGTATTGGTCTCCCTCCAGCTTGGGAATCTGTAGAGAAATACAAAATAAAATACCTTGCTGTTACAGGAGACTTAGAGATTGTTGTCATGTTTCTCCCTCCACTTGGAAATTGGAATTAGAAGTATGTTTCTATACTGTTTTTTGGTAACTGTTGAGCCACCTACTAGATACTGTATCTATACAATGTAACTTCAGAATTTTCCCCAAATAAGTAAGCTGATAAGTTTTTAGTAATCTGAGTGCTCATATTTATCTATGGAGGAGACATAGCAAATATGTTTCCTTCATATTGTCCTACACAGCTATCCTGAACCTGGCTTGAAGGGATAACCTCCTAAGGATGGACAGTACTTGACTCTCCTTGCTCCAGACCTTGGTCTTAACATTCAGTTGGTGCTTTTACAGTGGAAGTAATTAGATAGAGACTGTGTATCAAACAGTGATTTATTAATCTAGAGTTGAAAGCCTAGTATCAAGGCTGATAGGTGCTTAATACAGATGCTATCRGATTGGTAGAGCAAATACTGGAGGTGCTTATTTTTAAGCATAAATACTACAGTACTATTGAACATTAAAATGAATTTAAAAGTAGCCTTTTCCACAGCACTTCTGACAACCCAAATTTTGTGTAGAAACCTGTGTGACTAGTAATAATAGACTGAAGATGAATAAAACGTGCCATTTCAACTAGCCAAACTTCAGTTAAAAATGATTATTTTAAGTTCTACTGAAAAGAAGGCTTTTCATGAGCATCAGCAAATTGCTTTTTAAGAGTATTTTTTTTTTTCTTTAAGCATGACCTTGTCACTTTCTAAAATACTAAAAGAGCTCTAAAATAAGACCTAGCAATTTTCAGGAACTATATGGAAATAAATTTTTTCTAAATTCTGATCTATGGCGTAAGTATTGCAAATCAGTAGGCCTACTAACCCATAATAAACTAAGTAGAAGCAGAGATGATGACAAGTTAGAGACTTTGTGAAAGTCTTCAAATAAACATTAAATATTTTGTGTTTAATCTTGGTGTGAGAATGCCAGTCATGGTGGAAAAAAGCTCCGTGAGGAATGGAATGAGAATAGTTCTTATGTGAATCTTTTGTTTACAGTCCTGTGTGTGTGTCTACTCTTACAAAGCATCAGCCACAGACATAGATAGGAAGTTCAGACTTTGAGTTAGAGGGTGGGAGGAAGTGTTTCTACTTTTGAAACTGCTGWTTATGGTCTGTTGATTATTTAAAAAACAAAACTGAAAGTCTTCTAATGCAAAGACCATAAGGTCTTCATACATACAGAATGAATTTTAGTGTTTTTAAGTATCTTTTTTATAATATACCAGAAATTGTCTGTCTTTAGGTTTGTGATTAAGAAAACTGTAGTGTTTTAAGATGAATATGAACAATGTTTTACAGTATTAGAGAAGAAAGCATCTTATTGCTGGGGAGTCTCTTTAGCTTCTGTGTTTAGACAGTTGTACAATATATTCTTTAACCATGTAGATTGTWTAAACTACCCCTTCTTCTGTTTTACTTTGTCTTTTTCAGAAGCAAGTAACTTAATGGTTCCATATGGCTATATGGTATTCATATGGCAATGAATTATCAGGCTTGTATCAGCCATGAACTACATTAATACTTAATAACTAGTAATTCTGCGTCTAGTTCTCATAGGTTTTGAGCTTTGGAAATGGAAAGTTCATGCCTTCAAACCTCTTCCTTTGGAGAGGTACTGATTTGAGAGATATTCCCAGAAAGTCTGCCAACAAAAGACAGTGTTACAGCTATTAGGGCACTTCTCTTACTGAGATTCTTGACAAGCAGTGCTAGAACTGAAAGCAAATGTTGAACGAGCCATTGAAGACTACCTTCTGTGTTTAACTTTAATTCCATTGCATAATGCAAATTGGGAGATACTCTTGTCTGAGAAGGGATGAGCAAAGAAGTATGATTATATATACATACAGCTGTAGATCTTAAATGCAGGTAAGATTCATGCTGAGTCTAATGAGGGAAGTTTGCAGATATGTATTTTATGTCATATAAACAAGTATGTTAAAGCTGGGAGTGGGAGTGATGTTTTTAGTGTCTGCCATTCTGTGATACGAGGTGAAATGTCTGGGCTGTTCAGTTGGATCCTCTTTATGGCAGATGTACAATAACAAGGAAAAGGCTGTTTCTGTTTCTTCCAGTATGCTTTCAGTGTTCTGGAGCTTTTTGGTTTTGCTTTGTTTTTTAAGTCTATGGTTTATTTCAAGCTTTGTCCTTGATTGCCTTGCAGATTGTTGTGGTTTGCGTTCCCAGTTTATCTGATCCTGTTCCCGTGTTCAGCTGTTCATTTGTCTTCATCACTCAATTCCAGATAGACACACAATTGGCTCTGCCAGTGGGCAGTAACTTTACCTGAAGAAAGGACAYGCGTGCCTTCTCAAATTGCAGCTGTTTACCTCGATCCAGTGCATGGGCTTCTGCTATAAACCCTAGGCTCCCCTACAGGTAGTTTTCAAGAGTTGTCTCACTCTATCTTCATGCCCACCTCAAGGTGGGAACTCTGGCTGTTCCTGAGGAACAAAGTCTATCTACTGACTTTTAGGTCTGGGAGTTAGCCCTCATAGCCTTGTATGTACAGCAAGGCATCAAGGTTCAAGGAAATGTCTTTGTTGTTCCTCTATTACTTAGTGTGCATTTCCTGCTATGAGGATGGTCATTGTATGAATTGTGTTTTGGAGCAGCTTTAGGGCAAAACAGCACTGAACATCCAGAACTGACATACGTGTAGCTACTATAACAAGAAAAGCCATGAATTCCAGAGTTTTCAGTCTAAAAGAAAAATATTTCATATGGAATAGATGTGTTGGATGCTATTGTTAGTATTCAGATTAAGAACAATAAAAATGAAAATTGAGCTACACTTCACTAAAAGAAAACAAAAAAAAATCTGTACTTATACGGAAGGTGAAGCTGACATCTCATTTCCATATCCCATTCTTAAAAAAAAAAACAAAAAAAACTATACTTGCACCCTGAAATATATAGCTGTAATTTTTATAAAAGTTGTAAAGGTCTTGTTTTTTGAGTGACTTGCCCTTGTAACTTTAGTCATTTGCTAACCTATAGGAAGCACAATTAGGTAGTAATCTCGCACTGCTCCTAAACCTTTTTCTTAGTATTTCTTCTTGAATATGTGCTGCAGTGATGCTGTGAAACCATAATCTCTGAAGAGGGAACTGAAGAAACAGCAGGAAAGTTGGTGCTTTCATAGTCTTTGCTTAGTGTACGAGACAAATTTCCTCTGTAAATTTTAAAGATTAGGATTGGGCTGAGAATGGTTGTGGGGGAAATGAGTGGTTTAAATATTTTTTTATATCTGTTGCCCAGAATTGATACAACATTGTAAACAAAACAAATTGTACTTAAGTAGAGCTGAACTCTTGCTCAACTGTTCTTTGGTTGCAGATGATGTGTGTGAGGCTTTGGCCATCTGCTGCTAAGTAGTGAAGGAACATTATTGTAATAAAAAAGCATTATAATAATTGCTTGGGGTAAGAAGTCAAAAGGCCAGAAAAGCTCTGGAGGGAGCTGCATTGCAGTGACCTTTCTACTTAGGTGATCTAAGCATGAGCTAGGTGCTGTTTTGACTTGGAAAATAAGAAAGTGCTACTTTTACTTCTGACATACTAAATTTAGTCGAGGTTGATACGAAAAAAGAAAAAATCTGTAGTTGCCCTTCATATAAATCTGTGCTTAGTGATGCTAGAAGTCAAATTAACAAACAACTCTATCTGTTATGCAGTAGAAAGCTTTTTGTTTAATAAACTTCTTCAAGATCTGGAGATGAGTGAATTGAAGGTAAGGTTCCTTATCACCTCTCCAGGTGATTCTTTCAGGAAATTTGAGCGATGGTTCTGATGTTGGAAGTTAGATCCAAAATAATTCCCGTGCAAGCTGTCTTTGTATAATATCTCATGTAATTGTGTTCTAGATTGGAAGTTAAGTGCTGTAAAGGTTGAGATTTTCTTTGATATCAAGATCTGAAGAGGTGGTTTGTTTATACTATAGCCTTTGGTTGTGTACACATCTAGCAGAGAAGGTTTTTATTTGCAAATAGATTTCCTCTTTTTCTCCAGTCTTTGGGGGAAAGTGATCCTTACCGAGAGGAAGTACTGGTGATAACTGGAATATCCAGGACATTATAAGTTCAAGTATTTCTCATTATTTTAAAGTTCTCTTCTGTGGTCACTGATAGCTAAAAATGTTCTACTTGAAGCTTTGTAACATGCATTTGCTGAAGCTTTTTTTTTTTTTTTTTTTTTAATTAACATGAAATTAATTATTTGCTGTGTCCAGACCTTTATCGTACAAAGGGCTTCCATGCATTCAGAACATTGACACTATTTATTTTTGTAAGGAGGAAATACGTTGAGATATTGCAATGATACTTTATTCTGTACAAGTGGAATCTGGAGCACATAAAATCTTGAATTTATGGGGCTAGGAATTTCTCAGGGCTAGGATTTTTCTTCTCCCTTATGATAAGAATCAGAGAAGRGCAATATTATATTTTCCACTTTGTCTTAAGCAGTTGAGTAGACAGAAGATGACATTCAAGTTGTTGCAGCATGGTAGGTAGCTGGGGTTGAGATCTGGTCCCCTGATGATACACAGGGAGTGTATCGCTTCAGGTGAGTTGAGATTGGCTGTTTCAGTGTGGGGGTAGAGAGAAGTCAGTCGGTTGAGAGGGCTGGAACCTATGGAAACAAGGAAGGATTGAGGGCCTACATTGTACAGGGTACTTCACAATTTCCAGAGGATTTTTTTTACTACAAGTTGTGGCCTTATTTGGTTAAAATTTATGTTGTAACTCCCTTTCTGTATGCCCTAGCTAAATAAGCTGTACTTTGATTCTTCCCTCAACTTTTCCTTTAGTTCTGTAGTAGCCAAGGAGATAAAGAACATGTTTTTTAGTTGTTCTACCTCCTTCTGATGTTTACTTTGAAAATTAGAATAGATCTGCTCAATTCTTAGCACATCTGGAAGCTGTCTGAAAAAGAAGGACATTGTGAATGAGATCATTTACTGGACACCTTTTTCTGAACTCTAAGTAATATTTTTGTGTGATTGGAATTTATTCTGGTTTTTTAATTATGTTTTTTTTCTTACTTAAAATTAGGGGTTTTCTCCCTATTGAGAAAAGAAACTACCCTGACCACTCTCTCGATCTTTTAAACAAATTCATTAAAAAACTGGTAGCTCACCCAGTTTACTGAGTATCTGGTAGGGAGTGAGGAGGCGAGAGAGTACTGGGCTTTAGTATTRGTTTTGTTGTTGTTCTTTATGGTGGATAAGAGCTTGAAATGATGACAGGGACTTGGAGTTACTTGGATAATGCTGTTTTTATTTTGGGGGGATTGAATAAAGTGGAGTGTGCAGGATGCCTTTGTGAGAGAATCACGGCTGGCAGCTTCTCGGAGGCTCCGTAGTGCTAATGGGGAGGGACTGTAGATTAAAACTTCCAGTGTAAGTGCGTTTCCACCATCCCGTCACGTGCTGCTTTTCCTTAGCACCTACCTAGTAAGTCCTGTGTCTGTAAGTGCTGTTAGCTCCGCAGGGCCAGCCCTGTGGCTCCGGGCGTGCAGGGCTGCGTTCACCAGCCAGGCAGCCTTTCTGGGGAAAAGAGCGCTGTCTTTTCCAGCCTAGCACGTGAAAAGACAAAGTTGTGAGACCAAACAAACATGCTCTGGGGTATGAATGAGCAATGAGAGAATTGGTGGAAACTGAAGAAAACAGAGATACAGCATCTGAAACAGAAAATGAGAGTATGCAGAGCTCTATTGCTTAACAAGAGATTGCCAAAAAGTCAGCATGACTTGTGAGAAAGTCTATGTAGAGATTTTTCCCCCCCTTTGTTTAGGGCTGGGGGGGCCAGGGAGCGTAAGCATCGCTACCCATGGACAGCCTGAAGACTTACTAGAGACGGTTAGGGTAAACTGCGCTTCACTGGTGTAAGCGGGCAGTCAGCTGGCCTTCCGACTGCCTTAGCTCCATGCGTGCCTATGTGGTGCTTATACAGATAGGTAACTTCACCTTTCTACCTGCTGCATGTGAGTTTTGACAAGTGTGTTTTATCAGTTCTAGCTCTCTGCAGTGTAGGTTGGACACTGTATAAATGAGGCTGCATTTTACTGATACGGACCATGCTTTTATTGATGTGTTAATTTTGGATTAATTACTATCTCTAGTAGAGTTCCAGCAACGAAATTGCATTTGTCCGCTTAGAGGAAACTACACTCCTCTAGTATTTGCGAACAAATCGTATTGTGGCGTGTGGTCTTCAAGGATTAAATTCTGAGTGCATTTCTGATAAACACTGTTTAACAGTCATCTGAAGTTACCTCATGGCATAAGAATGGGTGTAAAAGGGGAAAAGCAATTTTTTTTTTCTATTAGTAACATCTCATACTCCCCACTCTCCCTTTTTTAAAGTTGGGTTCTCTATGAGCTAATGCTTTCTGTTTGACAGTGTAAAATTCCTACTGAAAAAACAAGTGGGGGAGGAGCAAAAAATAGTTTGATTCATATATTTTGCAACATTCACAAAACCCTCAAATAACCCTGGCACACTGCTCTAGAGACCAAAGTTAAATTCGCAGCTAACACCATGCGTATTGAATCGTGCACGGAAGAGTTGTACACCAAAACTAGTTTAAAACATCAGCAGAGAGGACACAAATTTAATGATGAATCTTCATTCTGCATGTCTGAAAACCTGTGAGTGTTCCTGACGACTTCTGAGAGGCTGTGAACAGTTAATTATTCAGCCTGGAGTTCTGAAGTTCAAAACTCCTTAAGTACTTTCGGAAACAGATGGGTCATGTGAAATCTCATTACAGTCGTCTTTTGCAGTGGTGCTCTGGACCTTGTTTGTTCTTCACTGTAAGTGACTTTAAACTTTGTTTTCGAAAGGAAGATGTGTGTTTCTAATTCTCTGTATACTAGATCTTTTGTTTTAATTCTGTAGGATAATTGTAGAAGTTAATTTCTTTGATTGCACTGACAGTAAACAAACTTTGGTACAACCCCAGTATCTAAATTGCCAACATATTTTTGGAGCTTTTGTGTGTTATGTTTTTTATATATATGTATCTTTTTAACTTTTAGTGAATGTAGTTCCATTCTAGCTTTTTAAAAGATTATTTATAAGAAATGAAAAATACATGCCCATTTTTTTTTTTTAATGGTGAACTTAATGGTAGTCTTTTTTCCTCATGAATATATCAGATACCTCCATCTTGTTTGTTTTCGTATTTATGATCATGGGAGTTCTTTCACATTTTTTGTTTAATTACAAAATTCTAATATAAAAATCAGGTTCATTTCTATACTAAAAAGGAAGGCATGTATACTGCATATCTGCTGAATTGTTTTAAGATGCTTAGACATTTGCCACTGAATACAGAAATCTTTTTGGAATCTTTTTTTCCCCTCTTTGTATCAAGGTACTACTTCAAGTAACCAGAGCACTATTTTTGGTTCATTCACTTTGTTTTTGTGGCCTGTGTTTATGACTCTTTCCATGAAGCTTATATCTAATTAATGATAATAATAATTTCCTGATAAGTGATTTGAATAAAAGGGGATGCTGAATTATGTGTTGTAGGGAATGAAAGTTCTGTCCTCAGGATTTACTATAGCATGAAGTGATTTCCAAGAGAGTTTTCCTTTTATACAGCTTAGGTTTTGTTTGTTTGTTCTTAATTTCAGGTTGGCAAAGGAAAAAAAAAAAGAGAGAAATAAATAAAACTGATTTAATGATCAGTCTTTGCATTCAAGAGTACACCAAATTGTCACTGAGAAGGGAAAGGATAGTGAGAAAATAAAAATAGCTAGGAAATCAGAGGTGAGGGGAAGATATGAAGACTTATGTTGTGATTGAAATGTCAAAAAATATTACAGCGCAGTAGTACTGGTTAAAGTGCTATTCTATGAATATATAGAAATAAATAGAGGTGGTAGGATTTTTTTTTTTTTTTTAAGAATTTTAATAATCAAAAGAAAACTTTGGGGAGGAAAATTGTGACTATACCCATGCCTATCTAAACTATAGATTAAACATTTGTTAGTGCAGTTTCACTTTGTACTGTGTTGTACAGTATTTCTGTTTATACTGATTCAGTAAACATGTTTGGGGAGCACTCAAATAAAGTCTTGATTTTGCAGTACCAAATGAAAAAATAAAATTTATTCACTTTTTAAATATATGTTAAAAATTTGTGTTGTTTGGTGTTTATTGAGCTTTTACATTTAAACATTTAACTCCACAAATCAAGCAATTTTTATTTTCTTTGATAAGATATTTCGATATGTTGTGCATGTCTTTTGTGTTGTCACCACTGATCATATGTTTAAAATATTCTTATGTCCATTAGTTGCCCACATCAGCTATACAGTATGAGTGAAAAAGAATAGTGTGGTTCGTTCCTCTTCTGAGTCTTGTTAATTTCTAAAGTCTGTGTTGAGAATTTTGACAATATCGAATCAAATACACACAAAAATACTCAACTTTTAATTTTTGTTAATTTATTTCAGAAGGAAAGCTAAAGCACCTCTTCCTCCATCTGAAACAAAAAACGTTGATGTTTCTCCTTTTGATGACACAGAATCAGCCATCTTCACCATGGAGCAGAAAGAGAATGTAATTGATAAAGACATTGAACTGTCAGTGGTCCTGCCAGGAGATGTGATCAAATATACTACAGTTAATGGCAGGTATGTTATACAGAATGACATTTTTGTTGAGTCTTGCTTCCTCACTCTAGCGTGCTTCAGCTTTCATTCACATTTAAACCAATTGGTAAAATACATGAGTTATGTAAGCCTGAACGTTTTTGGATAGGTGTGGAAACATGCACTTATAGATGTACCTGTCTTTTGGAAAGACCACTTCTTGACATTCAGAAGTTCTGTATGGTGCCTACCAAGATGGGAAGCCATGCCTGATGTTTTTTTCTAGTCACCCCAAATCTCTAGAAAAACACTGATATCAGTTGCTGAATCTTCTTGCACATATTTTCCTTATTAGACCTAAAGATGAGTTCCTGCTTCCCACTTGGGTTCAAAGTGATATATATTCAGCACTTGCTCAGCACTACTACCTGTAGACTACTGAGTCCTAAAAATGCTGTCATCACTTCAGACAAAAACTGTAATGCTTCAAAGAAACAGTTTCTAGCCACAGCTTTGGATAGCTTTGTTCTGAATCGATCATATTTTGCTTAAGCTGGTTTTAATTTGAAATGCATATTTCGGTCTTATAATTGATGGTATGGATTGTGCATGTGAGTCCAAAATCACCTTTAGTTTAGAAAGACTGGGAAATGGACTTGTGAGTTGAAATCTGAAATCCTGGGACTTAGTGGTATGTTAATCAGCGTAGCAGGTCTCCTATGAAGGCTTCTATGCAAGCCCTTTTATGGATCAGAGCAGTTAGGATGCCAGTTTGTTGCTTTCCTAAGCTGAAATAAAGCAACCATACTTTTATTTCACTTGTATTTGTGTATTGCCAGTGTCTCTGTTACTGAAAGCAAGCAGTCTGATTTTTTGCTCTGAGTAATGTAAATATGTAGTTATACCAATCTCACTTCTTAATGAGAGAAAGACGGTTTTGTAGCTCAGGTCTGTATCCATGCGTTGTCATTCACTAGAATTGATGAGGTCTTTGCTTAGATATCAATAGCAGCTTGTTCACCAGAGCTGCAGCGAATAAACTTTTGTGGCTGTTGTTTTTTTTCAGCCTCCATCTGATTTTCAGGATAACTGAAATCTGAGGATGTACTTTTTACTTGCAACATATTTTCTGAAATAATTTGTGACTGCTAAGATGCATTACAGTGTTCTTGCTAGCATATTTTCAGCAAAGAATGTTGCTGTCTGTAAATATGGTGCCTTGCTCTAGTTTTACAATTTCTCAGATGGTGAAACCCCATATGTATTCTGTCAGGCACTTCTCCCCATCTCCTTTTCGCTCCCTTACCCGACCCTTACGAGTGCCATGAGCCCTGTGCCTTTCTGTGCTGCTCAGCAGCAGTAAGGAATTTTGCATATACCTTCACTCAGTCGAATTACGCTGTATATAATTATTCAGTGTTCAAGAAGGGGTTCACAGGCTTATCAGGAAGCACACACATTTCCCAAGCAGTTTTATTATCCCACAGGTAAGAGTCTCTCGATTGAAGAAATAGTGTGATTGAAATAGTGTGATTGATTTCTTAAAGGGCTCTCTTACAAATAAGAACCTGTATTAGCATTGCTAGGCTCATTCAGAATGCCTCAGACCATCTTTTCTAGTTGTAGTCTGCCTTGGTGGTTGTTTTTTGTGGACCAATAGGCAACATCCCTCTCAAAATGACATGAACGGATAAGCTACTAATTAGTCTTTCTCGTTCACAATCAAAGATGAGCAGTTTTAAAGCTTCCAAGGTGAAAATATTATTTTACTTCTCATTATTTTACTAGGAACAGGAAAGCTAAAGTTTTGTAAAACCATGTGCTCAGATGTCGTACTGCACTAGAAGAAGCTGCTGTGCTGTTGGCAGGTGGAGTTGGCTGGGTTTACTCTCTGGTTTGGAACTGCGGGTAGCACTAACTGTCGAGCAAAGCAATGCAGGGTAGCAGTTTTAGGACTTYTGCGGTTTCAGATGCCTTTCAGAGAGTACTTAGCTTTGCTGAATCTGTTTTCTTAGAGCCCTTTGTGAATTTCCATTTGATCCGTTCTTGAGTACTTTTGGTCATTAGGATATTCTTAATAAACTGTTGGTTTACTCTGTATAGCTAGCTAGTGAATAACAAGCTTTGTGGTATCGCCCTACTTTTCAAAATCTATTGTACTTACATTTGTTATTAACAAATTCTGGGGGGGTTGATTTTTTTTGTTTTTGTTCTCTATCATAACAATATGCCTTTTTTGAGAAGAGCATTAATGAATACTTTTGTAAGGAAGGCCATGCAGCTATAGCCTTAAGTAATCAGAGATTTATAGGAAGCTAAACTGTGTGAAGGTTTTGGCTTGTTTTCTTCCACCTCCCATTAGGAATACTTTTTGTGGCTACTAACAGAATTTTGTCTGTTCAGTGGTGCTTGCCATGAGTTTCATGACAGTAAGACCTTGTTCCTGATGTTTGATCATGTAAAAATCTCTGCTTTTTTTAAGTAGTAGGTTTCTAGTTCTCATGATTGGAGAGGAATTTGGAAACATGATGTATTCTTCCCTTAAACACTGGATCCAGAAAGCAAGTAAAATGAAACAAATATTTGTTACGGCTATTACCACCCTAATAATTTTGGGGTACAAGGGAAGACAATTTGACTTGTAATTTTGAAGGCAGTGTGGTTGCTAACAAAGTTCCCTCTGCCCCCAAAATACAAGTCTGTTAGACTTCAAAAATCTGCGAATCACTGGGTGATAAAAGCAATGCTGGTGTGAATACAAAATACTGTGCATTGTTTCTTTCAAACAAAATCTGTCTGCAGATAATTTTTACAGTTTTCTAATGTTAATCGCTGTCACATGGAGCAAAAGTTCTGCAACAGTAGGTATTTGGAGAYTGAGTGTCTCTATGACAAATGGAAAGTTAATAGTTTGGAATAATCCTGAGATTGTAATAAGTGATTCAGGTCTTTTCAGTTGAGTTGGTGGGATTTTTCTTCAACATTTCACTCAAGATAAAAGATAAGGAGACCTGGAATAGCAGAGTAGTTGTTTTGATGGATATACTAAGCTGTTAAGAAAGAAGAACAAAAGGATATGTGACTTGCCTTGCAGAAATTTTATCTGATATCATTTTATAAATCTTGCATATTATACTGCTATTTATTGACAAACAAATTGAGGAAAATTTTTTTAATATGTATCTTCTTGTGATAAGTAAGAAATCATAAATATTGTTCAAAGAAGAAAAATTAAAGGATTTAACAACATTGGAGACAGAGTAGAGTAATTTCTTCAGTGTTTGTCATTTTGAAGGATTTTGATTAGAAGTGATTAATTGTAAAATACATTTAGGAGTTTGCTCAAATTAGTCAGATTATTGTAAGGTACTACTATATAGCTGTATCCAGTTTTATTTCTTACCAGATGGCTATAGTAAAACATTTTGTGTTCAAGTTTTGTTTCATCAAAATGATATTGTAAAAATGATACTAAAAYGGCACTTTAAATACTTGCAAATATAGAAGTATTTTCTATGCTCCCTGCTCCTGGCCCTTCACTGTTGGTTTCAAATTTAACTTGGTTACAGACCCAGCATGGTTTGATATGTTCTAGATGGAGTTCATCGTTTAACTATCAGTTATGCTGTGTAACGAGAGGCATCTGCTAGCTACTTTTTATTGTTATTTGGCCAGGTAGGAATAATCAGAGGAAACCAGATGAGRGGTGCAGGAGTGCTTAAACAAATTTACAATCAGGGATTTCCAGAAAACTGGAAAATGTAAAGAAGCTAAAGTTGTAGCAAATAAACATTTTTTTGAAATTAGATGAAGGAAGATATGCAGATATTATTCTGTGAGACCACTGATGGAGACTTTTTGGAGTTTTACTAAATGTTAATGATGGAAGCTGTTGAATTTACTGTGATCTATGCATTCCTCTACCTGCAATCTTTGAAGGCCTCAGAAAAAAATACTTTACARTTTTGGAGAATGTGATTATTAAAAAAAGGATCTAGGGTGTTTTTTGTATCTTTGTAAGAATATTTTAAAATGTTTCTGTTTAAAGTAGTTGTCAAAGGCCTCTAGGCCCTAGAGGGAGACTTAAACTCTGGCATCATCCAGTCAGGCAGGTCATTTTTGGAAGTACCTATGGAAAGCAAATTTGTACTAAATCAGTACCTGCTTTCATGCACTAATTTGCATGTACTGGTCTGTTGTTCGTGAGCAGCTATGCTTCTTGCTTATCATTCTGGCACTTCTTGTGACTCCTGCAGTGGGGTGTTTAGAGGGGCAAGCCCCCACGCTAACATTTCTATAGAACAGCTTTCTAAGGCCTTTCCTTGTGGACTCTCATCCTGGTAATCTTCTGTTTTCTTACCCTCCACCTGTAGCTGAAGGCCAGAGGGATGGCAGCCTTTAAAGCTAGTCTGTGTATAAAAATGCACCAGAAAAAGCTAATGGGTAACTTATTGGATAAGCTGATAACCAGCAAGGTCACCGAAAGTGTTGTCTGCCTTCTTCTCTGGCTCCCTCCTCTCCCCCCCTGCCTTGGCCCCAAAGAAACATGGGAATGCAATGAGCTGCCTTCACAGCTCCCTTTATTTTCTTACTGGGGTGAGAGGTATGCAAATCCTCCATTGTGGTTTAGAAGTACAAGAAAAAGAGCAGTTCCTTCTTCTAATCAGAGCAGGTTGTGATAATGTGTGAGAGAAGAATTGAAGTAAGTGCTCTGATATAGCTATGTGTAAAGGGAGCAACAGTTATTTTTTTGCAGCGCTCAATGCATTACTCATGGTATTCCTCAGGCCAGTAGCTATCGCCTCAGTGAAAGCGTGGGAGTTTTTTCCATTTTCGTATCTATACCTCTTCAGACCATTCGGTAGCTGCCTTTTGATACTTTCTGGAGCATCCTTCCTGTAGATTTTTGCCTTTATTGTTCCTCCTGCTGCCTTCTCCTGAGAGTATTCTCTTCTGCTATTCAAGCAGGTGGAAACATTCCTCTGGAAAATACCTAATAGTCCGTCTGCCACAACTAGAACTGCCAGTTTTCAGAATGTTTCCACCTTCTGGAAGTGCAGCACGTGTTAGAGAGATTCCAGCCCAGATTCTAAAAAATAGAAGAAGGTTTGCTCAAGGAATCAGCAACCTGTCTTTAAGAACAAGTGAAAAGGGAATTTTACTTCAGGGTTAGTTCAAACAAACAAAAAACCCCAAACAGTATTCACAGCAATTTCTAAACATTTAGTCGTTATTAACTTTTACACAACCATATCATAAAAGTCTGTTTTAACTTCCTACATAATAAATATATTCATAGTCTTTATGATATTATCTAGAATTCTGTTTAGCCTGATAGCTCTTTGTGGAAGCTATCTATCTCCCCATTTTGGTATGCTACCAGAATAGTAGCATCTGTGAAGAGATTACATCTAGAATTTAAGATTTCTGATAAAGCCATTCTGTCCAAACCCAGTATTAATTTCCTTTTAGACATGTTAGTGTTCTTCTCAACATAGCATTTGATTGCTTCACAAACTTTTAATTTATTTTCATAATATCCTTGTGAGACTGAGTAGGTGATAGCTTTTCCTATTTTTAGCTGTAACTGAGAGATGCAGAGGACGTTACAATGCAATGTTTCTTACCCAACTCTAAAAAATTATTGAGAAATGATGAGTCCAATGATTTGATAGTATGATAACCTTGTTCATAATTCTGTTGCACTAAAATGCAAAGTTCATGTATTTTCCTTCCCTTCAGTCTATTTAACGTTTCTGTGGTGCTCCTACTGTTTATAGTACAGCTTTAATTTCATTCCATTACCAATAGGGAATGTTCAGCTGATCTTGAAATCTTGTTTCTCCTTGAGCACTGAGGAAAAAAAAGGGTTGCCTTCTTTTTTGTGAAAAGCACGTCTATCCCATCACACTGAGCTTCTCAAGGAATCACATTCAACTACTATATTGTGATTTAGCTGCTGCTTTTAATCTCTTAAACGTGGCTTTCATTTTGGGATCCCTAATGCAAGACCACCTTAAACAGTAACTTCCTTGAGCTTCTTTTCTCTTTCCTCCAAAAGGCTCATGCTTAGAATTTCTGCAAATGGAGTCCCTTATAACCTCATGATGATACCAAAATTTCAAGCTTTGGAAGGAAACTGTTCTTAATGAATAGCAGAGCATTTATGATAATAACCGCTACAGTTCCCATTAAATGTTAAGTTAGGCGGTGTGACCGCAAGGCGGGCAAGAGAGGGTTGGATGCCGGCAGAGAGACACACTCAAGGTTCATAAGGGGTTAAACGGGATAGATTTAATAAAGGACTTACACTACAGACTGCACGGGGAGCCCTGGGAACTGCGAGGAGGGGTCGCYGATGGGAGGCTGCTGGAGGCGCGAGTCGGACACACGGGTCAGACGCCCAGGCGGGACTCAACTCGTTGTTCGTAAGGGCCCCTTAAATGTACTAGAACCATTTCCTTATCTCAGCTGTGCCGACCTTGAGTAGCTACTGCCTGGGAAGCAGCTAGACATTGTTGACAGAACGGAATATGCATGCCTGGCCCTGATGGGAATTTGGTCAGGGTGTAGTTTCACATGCTGGGCCTGCTACCATGTACTCTGCAAGTCACTGACTCCTTGCCAGATCTTCCGCAGGTGTTCTCACTACAGGTGGCTAATCCAAATTTCCCTGCTGGCTTCAGGAAAAGCATCACTTCATGCAAGCAAAAATTTCCCACGTTGCTCGAGCACTAAGCATACTTCGGTGCAAGCTGGATTCATTTTCTTTGTAGTGATTTTTGATGTTGAAGATATTTAAAATTTGTGCCTGACAGTAATTATTCAGTCATGGAAGGGAAAGAATGACTTGGGTAAACATTTAACAACAAATTTTGTTTTATAGCCTGCTTAATTATCTTCTGTTGTGACCATTTTGTTTGTCTTTTACAGGAAACCCATGATGGACTTGCTGATCTTTCTCTGTGCGCAGTATCGTTTAAATCCATCAAGTTATACTATAGAGTTAATGTCAGCAGAAAATAGCCAGATTAAATTCAAACCCAACACACCAATTGGAATGCTTGAAGTGGAAAAGGTGATTATAAAGCCAAAACAAATGGATAAGAAGAAACCTGCTCCGGTGATACCAGAGGTGAGAACTAAAATTATAGCCTATTGAGTAATTAGAAACAGTATCATAGTCAACAAGGTGAGCTGGTAGCTCGGTGTCTTGTTTCAATTTATGCCTGTTGTATCTCTTCCTCTCACCATGCACCACTGTGAAAAGGTGGGCTCCATCTTCTTGGTAACCTCCTCTTAGGTAAAATATATCCCAATTCATTGCATCCAACATCTTTGCTGCTGCAAGAAAGAAATGTTAAAATGTTATTTAAGATCCCATGCCTTAGTATCCTTTTTGCAAATTTTGAAGATGAATTGAATACAGCAAATCTTCCACTAACTGAAAATCAAGAACCTGTAGCGTCTCTCGTGCTGTGATATATGTGTCCTTCTGATTGTATGTTCATTTTTCTTTAATGCGTATTGTACTTTTTGGATGTTACTCTGCTTTTCTTTGTATACCCTCCTTAAGAAGACAGGAGCTTTTAGAATTACTAAAGCAACTCCCTCCGGGAGTTGTATAAATCTTTCCTCCCTTGTTTGTCATTCTGCCATATAGAAGAATAACATTTTTTTTATTTATCTAAAGCACTAGCATATAATCATGGGAGCTCTTATGCTGCCATTTTACCTTCCTTCTACACACATGSACATGGCTTATTGGCTGACTGATACTGCTACCTAATTTAACGTAGTAGGGTATCCTGTGGCATTGGATCCTGGCATATACCCTTCTGGAAAGAGAAGTGACAGTTTTTAAAGAAGCGGACAGTTTGAGCATTTTTCTTGAGCAGAAGGGAGTCACAAACAAATTCTTAGTTTCCCTTCTAATGATACTAATACATTGGTTACTAAAACATTGATGAAGTTGACTCTAAGGGGAATTCCTGTGATTACTGTAAATCTGTTATAAAAACGCCAGTTGTTTCAGAATACATGTGCTGGGGGTTTACTGGAGTTCTTTTCTCTTTAGCAAACAGTAAGAGTAGTCATAAACTACAAGAAGACACAGAAGACAGTAGTAAGAGTTAGTCCGCACGCACCCCTTCAGGAACTCATACCGGTTATCTGTAGTAAATGTGAGTTTGATCCTTCGCACACTATACTGTTGAAGAATTACCGGTCTCAAGAACCCCTGGATGTGACAAAATCTCTTAATGATCTTGGGCTGAGAGAATTATATGCCATGGATATCAGTCGAGGTAAGACAACTTTTGTAAATTTTTTATAGCAAGATGATTACTTAGAAAGTATACATTATGAAAATACTGAATTTTTACTTCAGAAGAAATTAGTTTCTAGAAATTTGAGAAATGTGTTTCACTAATCTTCCACAAAATTGAAAATGGGACAAGTTTATGTGTACTTATGGTTGAAAAGTGTGATATAAAAGTTTTCTTTTTTACCAAAGTGTTAGACACCAGCAAAGGTGGCTAATACATAGCATCATTTAAAAACAACCCCTTCCTTCTCCCTTCCCCCTGCCCCAAACAACACTGTATTTCGCTTAGCTCATAGAGAAGACATGGGAACATGATGAGAAGAAAAGAACAGAAACATCAGAGAAATTATTTCGTTTTATGTTTTAAAATTCCAGAATGTTAGAACATTCTGATAGTGCTTATTGATGCAGTACCTAGGTGCTTTTTATGAGTGTTGTTTGACAATTTCATAAATGGATTGTGAAGGAATAATAATTCTCACTTTGGTGGTGGTCTAGCAGGGGCACTGAGACTAGCTTGGCTGTATTTGCACAGACCTTCCTATTCCCAACTTTAGCTTTAGCTGTAAGCCTACCTTTTTAAAGATAGGCTTATTGTACTCTGATTTAAAATCCTATTAAAGTGCGTTTTGTTCTGTTTGAGGCATTTCTCACAGAAATTTTACTTCAATATAGAATGTTTTAATATTGACTCGCTTCTTTTCAGGATCACTGTTCTACGTTTTTGTTGTTTTCCTTTCTTGCTTTAAAACTGTTCCCCTTCCCTCCTTCCTGAATACAGTAACTTTGTAATTAGGTATCTACAGTTTCGAAAGAATTCTCTCAATTACTTTCTAAAGACCAGTTATCTCAAACAGTATGAAATGTCAGATTTGGAAAAAAAGCGTCCTTTCTGCCATGGTGAAAACAAAAACAAAGTTTCTTTCTTTCCATCACTGGAAAAAAAAAAATACTTGCTTGAATATGTTGTTTGGACTAAATATGCCAATAGTGCATTGTCTGGTTAGTTGTCTGGCCACCACTTCATCCTGCAGACTGGCAGAACTGTCTTCTGCCCAACCTGAAGCCTGCATCATTTGAATCAAACAGCCAGAAATCCTTAAGAGACAATATAAGGGATTATACAGTTTGTATGAAGCAGTGTCCCACTAGGAAATTTAGTAGATAACTTCACTTCTCTCAATTTGAAGTAGTTCTGCATTTCCATTTCGCAGAAAACTTTAAAACTTTGAATTTTCAGCTTTCTTTTTGAAAATAAATGGTGAGATGCACCTTTTTCATAGAATTTAAATTCAAATCTTTATTCAGATTATATTTTAATTATAGAGTCCTCTGTGTTCCAAATTTGGACTGCCTGACAATCCAAAACTTGTACAGCAAACTATTTTTACATGCTGTTTTTCCTCTTTCCTTCAAAAAATATAAATGAAGCCTCTCTCCACATTTAAGAGATTCCAACTTGTGTTACACATCTTCAGTCAGAATCCCCCAAATACCTGTTAGGTTAAGTAGTTCAGGGGCCGTCAGATGTTCCACTGTTTTCTTGCGTGTGCTCGCTCTCGCGTGCACTCTGTGTGTGTGTGTGTGTGTGTGTGTGTAGTTCTCATTTTATGAACTCAAGTTCTTAAGTGGCATACAGCATTAGGTAGAGTTTAAAGATAAGCATCCTTTTATTTGAGGAAGGTACCCAGTTATTTTTCCTAATGTTGAAGATTCAGCTTGGGGTTCTGTGTTTGTGTAACTTACAGCTGCATCCTTGATTCACACTGAAATTCTCTTCTTGTCTTTCTGTAGCCACATCACCAGCTGATTTAAATTTACCATCTTTACAAGGTACGCTTCAGTGAAATAGGTTGTGAAACTGTGCCACTTATGTGGCATTACCATCCAATCCCATTATAACATCACTTACCTGTATATTAAACAATATCTCTGTCCTGTCAAAGATGCATAAGAAAAAACTTTATACATATCTGGTATATCCACTTCTGTACTAAGTATTTCTGTATCTTTTTATGTAAGTCAATTTATTAAGTTTACAGTTAGGCTTATACTAATGCTTGTATTAAGAGTCCCGCAGTGGTCTTGCTGATGTCTCCTGTCGGTTGTTGCATTTGCATTCATTTCTTTAACAAATTCAAATCCAGTAAAAATTGGAGAAGGACAACCTTTAAATTTACAAATCCTCTGCATGAATAGGACTATGTAAGGAGGATAAATTCTGCAAGATACCAGTATAGATTTGATTATCTTTACCATGACTGCCATGCAGTTACATGAAGGTCAGCACGTGTCAGGGTTTCAGTGATGTTTCTCCATAGTCATACCATTGGCAGGCTTGTACCTGACCTGTCCCACTTCACCCTTTGCCATGAGTTTAAACTGTTAGGGATTATGAACTGGAGAGGCTGATGCTCCTTTTCCCTTCTCTAGACTTTGTGATATGAACCATAATTTATGACAAGTGGGGTGGGTTAGGTCGAGAGCTGAGGGTATTAAGCATAACTGAAACTCATCTGCTCTGAGTTCTGAGAAAGAGGGGAAGAACACTGATGTCAGGAAACCTGGTCATTGTGTAGCTTTTGGAAAAGCTATTAATATAGATGATTTATGGAGTGCTTGGTATATCCTTCCAGAAGGCTGATGACAGACAGTGAAATAGTAAGAATGCAGGAGAAGTAATCTATGCAATAAATAACATCTAGAACTATGTTTTCCATTTTAGACTCCTACCAAATGTCTGAAAACTTAGATGTTTTGAAGGAGAAAGAAAACAGAGGATTTTTCAGCTTTTTTCAACGAAGTAAGAAGAAACGAGAACAAGTAAGATATAACTTTGTGTGAGCAAAACTTCTATAAACATATTCTTAGACCAATCAACACTGCTGATTGTTTTACAGAAAGTATAAAGGATTTGGATTTTTTTTCCCTCCCTTCCAAGGCTGCCAGTGCCCCAGCAACTCCACTGATGAGCAAGCCAAGGCCAACTTTTATCACAAGATGTAACACTGTTAGCAAGCAGTATGATTCAAGCACTTTGCCATCTGAAATGCCAAAGAAACGCAGAGCTCCTTTACCACCTATGCCAACTTCTCAGAGCGCCCCCCAGGAACTTGCCCATGCCCAGGTCAAAACGGCATCTGAAATTGTGAAATCTAACAGTCTTGATGGGAATGAAGAGGTTAGTTACGTTTGCTTCATATATCTCTAAACTTCTTGATTTAAGGGAATATGTTATATATCTGCTGAGGGGAATAAAATGCAGTGTTTACTTCTAAAAAATTTAGTCTGACAATAGCTATAGATATTGGCGGATGCATTTTTTTAATCTTCATGTCCTGTATTCAGAGTAGCTGCTGTACTTTTACATAAGGAGCTGTTTTTTCCTTTTAAATTGCTCTTGCGAGCACCTTTTTGTTCTTTTGGATGAATAGTTTACATATTTAAATGTGAGAATGTAGYCTTACTTTAGCGTGTCTACTAATTATATGTTTTGGTATTTCCTGTCCTTTTTAATGTTTTAATTATAAAAGATTAACAATATTTAGTTCTTTAGTATTACTAGAAAAAGGTAGAAATCTTAGGAAATAGTCTTAACTTGTTGGAAGCACAAGAATGTTAAACTAAGGTTTTATTTTAATCAAACAATTGTATAGTGACATATTTAATTGAAGCTATGAGATGTGGGCTACATATCAGTTACCTATATATCCAATGCAATGTAGAAATTTTGCCAGCAAAATTTGGGAGAAATTGATGCATCAGGTAATATTTTGATAAAGCCCATATGGTCAATTGTGAATTCCAATTAAAGTTCAAGGCTAAAGCTCACATTATAAATCAAAACACTTTACTTTGTACTTAATACTTTGCTTTGAATCCAGAATCTAAAGGTGGTCTTTAATAAATGAGGCTATTGGCATGCTAGAAAGATGAAAAGTAGAACAAAATGAAATACAAATCTGCGAGAGAAATTTTGTTAGACCCAGAGACAAGAAAATTCAAACTGTGACTTGCTTTATCTTTATACAATGATTTACTCTTTCATTAATGCAGAGAACCACAAGAGAGCACTGTTTAACAGAAGTTCTGAATTTGTGTATTGTGTCCTGCTGAAAAGCTTTATCATTAAAGACAAAGGATTTTTTCCTTTATTTTAATAAAAGGAACGTTGAAAAAAACATCATAATCTTTTTTTACCTCATCATGTTTGCCTTTTAATTGAATTTCAATTTTTAAAAAATAATTTATAATGTCAACATGCTTTAAATGATTAATATCCCATTATGTCTAACAGTAATGTATGACTGCTGGGCTAGGCTCTGTCACTCAACAAAATTGCTTAGATTTATTATTTTGTACTGTCATTTCTTATTCATCTAAAGTGATTAGACTGAAGTTGACTAACTCATGAAGAAAGGACAGAAGTCCAGATTAAGTTATCTTTTTTTTGTGTGTGTGTTTTCTAGTTTGTACTACATTGTCCAGCTCCCTCAGAACTTAGAAGCCTTTGGCATGTGTGGTTTTTTTGTTTTGTTTTGTTTTAAGAAGAGTCCTGTTTCATTCTGGTTTAATTGCACAGTGATTTATAGGATACTGCAGAGCTTGGCATTTAAACATGGGTGAATATTTGCTCTTCAGATTTTATTAATTTATGTAAAATAATTTGTCTCTTTAGTATCTGTTTTCCAACAAATATCATCTGATGAATGAATTTAGACTGGAATAGTACAAATGGCTCAACTTGGTCAGGGAACTGGTAGAGGGGATCCTGCTGGAGTTTCCACTGGAGAGCTAAGGAGCTCAGGAGTGCTGGGAGATTTTCAGAGACAGCGTTCTTGAAGCATAAAAGCAGCCCATCCCCTGAAGTGGGAGAAGGGGCAGGCATAAAAGKAAACCAGCCTGGTTAAATGCTGAGCTGCTGAGAAAGCTCAAGGGCAAAAAAGAAGTATATGAGAAACGGAAAAGAGGACAGTGTAATTCCCCAAAAGAAATACAGAAACACTTCTCAGACATGCAGAGATGCTGCTAGGAAGGAAAAAGCAAGGCTGGAGCTCAAACTGGTAAGAGATATCAAGAATAGTAAGAAAGGCTTCTATAGGTTAGTAGCAAGCAGAAGTACGGGGAAGATACAGATTTGCTGGTGAATGGGACTGGCAAGTTAGTTACAAGTGACACAAAATCTGAGGTGCCTTCTCAGTTTCTCAGTACCTTCTTCGTCTCAGTCTTCATGGATAAAGTTAGCCCCTGACTCTCTATGCTAAGAAGCAACGATGAAGCAAATAGCAAAGCTCCAATAGCAGCGGAGGGCTGAGTTAGGGACCATGTGTACAAATTGGACATAAGCAAGTCTGTGGGACCTGAGGGGATACATCCGAGTGTGCTGAGCAAGTTGGCTGACATCACTGTAGAGCCACTGTCTATCATCTTTGAAAGATCATGGAGATTAGGGGAAGTCCCGGATGACTGCAGAAGGGCAAATATTATGCCCATCTACCAAATAAAAGGGCAAAAAGAAAGATCGGGGAAACTACAGAACAGTCGGCCTTACTTCAGTCCCTGGGAAAATTATGGACCAGGTCCTCAGGGAAGCTATTTCCAGGCAAATGAAGGACAAGGAGGTGTCTGAGAAAAGCCAATGTGAATTTAGGTAGAGTAAGTCATGCTTGACCAACCTGATTGCATTCTATGATGAAACAACTTGCGCAGTCATCTGCCTTGATTTTAGCGAGGTGTTTGACAGAGTCTTCCACAACATTTTTTYTGACAAGCTAATAAGATATGGACTCGATAGATGTACCACGAGATAGGAAGAAAACTGGCTAAACTGCCAAGCTCAGATGGTGGTAGCTAATGGCTTCAGTCAGACTGGCTGTTGAGTGGAGTTCCTGAGGAGCTGGTAATAGGTTTGATACTATTCAATATCTTTATAAACAGCATAGCTTATGGAATTGAATGCACCTTCAGCAAGTTTGCAGATGACACCAAACTGGGAGGAGAAGTAGGTATGCCAGAAGAGTAACCATTCAGAGAGACCCTGACAGGCTAGAATTGCGTGAGGTTTAACAAAGGTAAATGTAAAGATCTGCAGCTGGGATGGAGTAATCCCAAGTAGCAGTGCAGGATGGGTCTGACTGACTGGGGTGCAACTCTGCTGAGAAGTGCTTGGGGGATCCTGGTGGGCAGCAAGCTGAATGTGAGCCAGCAGCATGCCCTGGCAGCAGAAAGCGAATAGTGTCCTAGGCTGCGTCAGCAAGAGCAGATCAATTTGATCCACCTTGATTTCACTGTACTCAATACATTTTTAGGCCTCCTTTGGATTACTGTGTCCGGTTTTGGTCACTGCAGTTGAAGGACATTGAAAAACTGGCAGGGTTCTGGTGGAGGGCCGCTATGATGTTTACAAGGTTGGAGGACTTGACGTATGAAGAAAGGTTGAAGGAATCGGCTTTTTTTTGGCCTACTGACCAGAAGGCTCAAATGGGATCTAATCAGTCTTCTAATAGCTAAAAGTATTATAGGGAAGGTGGTGGTACTCTCTTCACAAGGATGCATGGTGACAGGACAAGGGCCAACAGGCACTAGTTGTTTCAGGGGAAATTCCATTTAGATATAAGAAGAAAAACCATCACTGTGAGAACAGCAGAACATTGGAATAGGTTGCCCAGAGAAGTGTGGAAGYGTCCTCGCTGGAAATACTTAAGATGTGCCTTGACAGGCTCCTGGAATAACCCAGTCTAAGGCCTTACTTTCAACAGAAGGTTGGACCAAATTATCTCCAGAGATCCCATCCAACCTAGACTTTTTTATTTCACATGGGTGAACCAAACTCTTGGTGTTCAAAACTATGTGCATAATTAGGAGAACACAAAAAATATAACAAGACTTCATCATCAACAGATAGTTGTTTTTGTTGTGAGATTGAGCACTACTTTGAGTAATGCTGGCAAGGGGAAGACTGGAAGCTTGTTTCTTGCAGCTTCCACTCTAAAATAAACAAAAAGGTACCTCTAACTAGTGAGAGTTCTGGTTTCACTTAACTCTAAAATAAAGAACAGTTCCTTTAAAAACATAAGGTGTTAGGTGAGAGACAATGTAAAATAATTTTATTCAAATAAAAATAGCATGTAGAGGATTTTCAACTTTATATTGGGGYGCTATTTAATATAGACTGTAAGAATCAGTCTTTATCCTAAGAACTAAAATCCTAAGTGCAGAATTTGAAATGAGACATACAAGCATCTAAGAATAAAGTCAGTTGTGATGATTGCATAGCATTTCTGATGGCTGCACAGCATTTCTTCATCTGTATCGTATGCATCAGTGTTTCATCAACTCTAAGTGACCAAATTATGCTCTTCTATTCTGAGTCAGTTCTCAGTAATACAGCAAGTCCCATGATCATTCTACACTATAATTATTTCACTGCAGTTGAGACAAGAATTTGGCCTCTTATATTCCCCACTGYTGAAAATGTGCCTCCTGTTTCTACGATTTAAAGTCTGATTTAGATTACTCACTGGGCTGATCAGTGTGTTTGCTAGGCTGTTTAGCATGTCTGGTAGTTTCATTCTTATTGTCAGGTCCCATCATGTTAACTTACAAAACTAGGATATAATTATTTTATTAAGAGTTACTTTTTATCTGCTTCTGTTTTACTGAAGACATTTCCTTGCAAATCATACTGCTTTTAAGAACGCTGAAGTTCAGAAGCTGCTTGCCCTTCAGTTTATTGGCAAACTGGCTGCATGCTGAATTTCTTTTATGGACCAGGGTGACCTTCTGCGTGTGCCTTATTACGGACAAATCTTTTTCGTAGCATCCACAAGGAAGACAAAGTGAAATGTCAGTTTTGCCTAGATAAACTGTTTTCCTGGTTTAGATAGCAACAGGCATTTGGCCATGCCAAAGTAGTAACAACAGACAACAGTGAAATGAGCCAACTTTAAGGGAACAGTGTTCTGTGTTGCTTTTCTTTACATTCACAGTGTATTGTAGTTCCAGTTTCTCACAGTATAAAAAGGGTTTTAATGTTTACCTCCTACAGCTTCCCCTCTTCTTTTCCCTTGAAAAAGAAACATTTTTTTCTGTATCTGAACAATTACATTCTGGTATGAAGGCTGAATTTTTTTTCCCCTGAATTTCAGAGCAATTATAGAATTAGTTTTTGAAGATGATATGTTATTTTTAGGTAAGAAATTAGTGTGAGGGATGAAAGGTTATCTCTTACAAGTTATTATGTAGCATGATTTGTCCATCCTTTATAAGACAGGATGACTAGTACTTCTTAAATATTTAATTTAAGCACAGCAAATTTCTGTGTTACATTAGGCTGGAAACAAGCATGTTAGTCTAATACTGAAATCCCTCACTGCTTGTGTCAGTTCTAATTTTGAGTGAGATGGCTCTTGCCAGAAGTATGTTTAGACCTAGCAAGTTTAAATACACTTGCAAATAAAGAGGGCTCTCAAGGGTTTATGGAAAGTGCCGTTGTATAATGTAGTGTGTGTATCTTCAGTTTTCATAAAAGTGGATGCAGTTTTCTAGTAATAACATTTCTTTAAATGAAAAGCCTTTGATTATGCCCCAAATGCAGTTGCTAGTTTTCTTCCTAATGCTTTATTTATAAAAACTAGACTGTGATATCTTTATTTCTTTTTAATGAATGTCTGTTTCCTTGCACTGTTTTCAGTTACTGTGAAGGAGCATACATAAACTATGCTTGGGTAGGAACAATTAAATGGAGATTTTTAGCCAAAACATTTACTGTTCAAAATGATGGATAGGACTTCTCAACTGTAGAAATATAGTTCACTTTTATTTACTCAAGCCTATCTCTTAAAGAAATTGAAATCTCCAGTCTGTTCCTCAGAAAAGAAAGGGAAGGAGCAGATGAGAAATGGGGGAGGGGTAGGAAGCAACTGGGCCATTAAGTGGTTCTGAAAAGATTTATTAGCCACAGTCATGGAATAGCTTCATTAAGATTTCTGGGAGGGATGAATTCCATACTTCAGAGGTTACACCAGAAGCTCAGTTGCCTGAAATGTGATGGTTAGGCCTTTAAAGGAGAAGTTGAGCAATGTCGCAGCAGGCCCTGTGATGAATCTCAGGGAGATCTTGAATAGAACCAGGGTCATTTGTGAGAAAACAATGCTCAGGACTATTTGTTTTCTCTTGCTGAAGCTTTCATGAAGATACTCTGATATGTTTCTGATATGATTCAAAATTGGCTTGTGGACATAGCATGTATCCACTTTTCATATATACCAAATGCATAGCCTTGCCCCCTTTTTTTGTATTTACTTCTGTACCATGGTTTATGTACAGAAATCATTGAAGATTATACTAGTATCAGGTGTTTGGACAGAAGACTACCTGTTGAGGTTCTCCAAATGTATTCTGTATGTCCTTTCTTTCCGATAGGTCAAAGCTATATTGCTTTCTTCCTAGTAGTTTAGGTAAGAAGCTTAAGTCATGTAATAAAAATTTAGTTCATTAAGCACTGTATTTTTTTTCCTGTTATTCCTTGGGTATACATTTGTCTGCATGCTTCTTTCCCTGTATGGTGTAAAGGGAAGAAAAAAAATACTAGCAGTATGGTTAGCAATATGCTTTGTTATCCTGTTCCCCTGTGTAGCTTTTGTTAAGCCAGGATATCTGTGGAGGAAAAGAGGTACTCTTGATATGAAAATGTGTATATAATGACACTTGGTGTGAGGCATGCTTTCCAKCACAGTGAAATGCTCTACTATGCTCCTTCCCAAACACTCATGGTTTTCTCTTCCGTTCCAGCTGCAAAATTACAGTGTCTTAATTACCTTTCTCTGCTTTTTGAGATGAGAAGGGGGTCAGGCACCATGTCTGCCATTGCTCAGAGAGGCTGGAAGTTGGGAAGCGCTGGCCTCTGTTGGTGTCTGCTTGGAATGGTGTGGGATTCGGTGCCAAATTTGTCTGTACATGTTTGAGGCTAAAAAGCCTCATAATCCACTCTTGTTTGTTCCAGGATGAGGAAGGTGTGCAGTGTTAAAAATGGAGCTCCTGTATACATTAGGGAAGTTTGGACAAGTGTTCACTGGTGTTTCTGCACAAGCACAGTTAATTACTTCAGCGATTCTAACATGAACTTTAATTTAAGTGCAACTGATAAAGCACTGGTATCATTGGCAGTTGGTGTGACACATGAACACCCAGAGGTATATTCCAAAACTTTGTCAGATACGTGTTAATAATATTATTTTTTTCCATCTGTTTAAAGTACTATTTTCATATTACAACCTTTGTTAAGATTTGAAAGCTCTTAATATTCATATGCTGAATAATTCCTGAGAAAATCTGTTCAACACTTGAACCTTAACTGGAACATTTAGTACTTGCTTGAAATCTCTTTTTGCAAATCGTTTGTTTCTTTGGATGCAAAGGGCAGTAGAAAGGCTTATTAAAATCTTGTAGTAGCATTTGTGCTCTTATGCTGAGAACATTATTTCCCCCCCACACATACTTTTTTTCTGTGCATGAAGGGAACTCTGGTGTCATCTGTTTAGCCGAGCGAGTATGTGCAGAACTCTGTGCCAGGCAAGTCAGCTTGGGGAATCTGTGCAAAGCAGATGAGGGTGCAGACCTCTGAACGGCGCAGCAGTGTCTCTGTGAAGAGTGGAGGGGCTACAGCCTGTACAGCAGCTACCCAAAAGGAGAGAAATACAACTGCCCAATATCAAGAAGGAAAATGATTTAACAGTCAAAAAAATGCCTGATTTGGGGAAATAATATCATCTTTGACACCCCTTCCCCTGCAAACTCGGATGCTGAATATTGTTAAATTTTTTTTTTTTTTGTAGAACTTCTTAGGAACTGTGAATGAGAAACTATAAAAAAGTGTAAAGTGATTTTCTTGTGTGAAGTTTTAATCTAGAATCTGACTTGTTAAGAACTATTAGAACTTGCAAGTATTTTTAATTAGGAGTGGAGTGCTAGGTTTATATCGTCTACTTTTCTTGAAAGAATATTTCACCTAGACTTAGTCTTTCGTCCTGTTATTCAGAGCCTTGCTTTGCTTTAAAGGGTTTGAGTTGCTTGCTTTGGCATTAAAGTCATTGGTAGAGGAATTCTGTGAACATGTTTGGACAGTGCTGCTCCTTACAGTGCAGGAAAGTACCGAAGGGATCTGTCAGCCCTGACTGACGCCCAGGTGGGATATAACAAAGCAGATGACTGACTATCCCCAGGGTAGCTCAGAGGGTAGTTTTCACTGCTGCAGTTCATTCATTCAGATACTCTGTTGAGACGTAACAGGAGCTGTCAGACTGCTTCACAGACAACTTGTGCCAATATCTTTTTCTCTTGTAATTTTCTTTATAATTTTGATTATGTAGAACCAAATACTCTAGCCTTTTTTTAAAATGTCCCCTTACTGTAAGATGTATATTTGTTGTTGAGTGGTAGCTTGATAAATAAAAAGTGTCTCTTCCATGGATATTGCCAAGGTCAGGAAATCTGTCCTCAGGGCGGTTTTTGAAAGAAAGAAAGATTTTTAAGTGTATTTATGCCATCTTTGCTCCTCCATATTCCGCTTTGTGAAGCGGGCTTGTTAATTAAAGCATGAAGAGAAGTTCTTTGAGGATGTTCCCCACATGCAGTTGCTGTGTGGGTTCTTCTTGCAAGAAACGAATGTCACTCCTGGATTTTATTATACTGTTGAGTAGACAAGTGATAGGGATCAAAATTACTACAGAAATAGGCAGCTGTGACCAGTGCTGAAACATATTTCTCTATTGCTGGATCCTGAAAGTAATCATTTAATAGATGTGAAAATAAGAGGTTTCTTCAGCATGAGGCAAACTGCTGTAAGAATGGCAGGCAAATTTACAGCCACTGTCTTTTTGAGACACAGAACATATTCTTTAAATTCAAACAATTTAAAATGCAATTGGACTGCTGTATCATATGAACTAAGAAGTCCTTATCAGAGGTCCTATAAGGAAGACTATGTCCCTTTTTTAATGCTTTTGATTATCTGTGCATTACGAAAAAAACATTTCTCTCTTTTGATACAATAATGAGGTCATTATTACAGTTTTAAGATCAGAAACTTTAGTAAATTATAAGACAGTTGTACTTTCCAAAAGAAGTTTTGAAAGATGGCATTAGAAAAATTGCTATAAAAGGCCTAGTATTTCAGGTAGAGAAATAAATTCCTAATAATTACATGTACAGCCTGGTTAGGACTGCTTTTGGGGGAATGGAAAAGGAAGTGTGTGTCATGTCATATCAGTCAGGTGCAGCTGGAGCTTCTTTCCACAGCGATTTTAGCTAGTTTTTGGACTAGCTGGTATTTGGGTTTTTTGAAATGGCCTTAAGGCACAAAAGAATTCAAATTCTCTTTTTATACTATATAGTGACAATTAATTCTCTTTTCCTGCTGTATCCTGTACTTCTGTGAATATAGTCTATTACTCTAAAAAATCTTTTTTGAGAAAACTTAGAATTTAAGATCAGTAACATAGTAATTTTGGTAATAGGCATAGATTTTCATTTTCCCAAATGTATATTACAAATACTTTTGGAGAGTAATTACTGGAGTTATTTTGCTGTTTTTCTTTGATTGCTAATAATCTTCTCCCTCCCCATCTGCCTTCTTAGGCCCCTCCAGGACTAGGAGTAGTAAGAAAGGGCTCTCTGCCGCTCAGTGACACAGCTTCTGTGAACTCCTCTTTACGAAGGATGAAGCGCAAAGCACCCTCACCACCCTCGAAAATGCCAGAAGATCAAAGTGAAAGCATTAATGAGACTGGTAATCTTTTTATACTGCTTAATTACAAGGCAAACGAAAAGTATGGTAATTTGGCTAAACATTAAAGAAATACCACCTTATGAGATAAAAACTTAAAAAATATGAGTGCCAAACATCTTCATATTGTAAGGAGCAATAATATTATTTTATTAGATTGGCTGATGTAGTGTGAAGGCAAGCTTTAGGGCACACTGAGCAGAAAACTTCAAATTAATTATAGTTAGATTACCTATAGCAATTGTGTCTGTATTAATCAAATGGACAAGTTGGGGGTGGACAGAGGAGAAGATTAGCTTCTCTGGAACAGGGAGGAATTAATAGAAAATGGATTGAGAAGAAGAATTTTAGGGAAAGAGGTTTGTATTGTTGTTTTATAATTCTTCTGTTTGTTCTAAAAATTCAATTTTCTTAGGTTCAAAAGTACCTAAGAGTTGAGATTAAAAATATTTGGGAATTGTGACAATTGATTGCTTAAGAGAAGGTGCATTTCTTGAAGAACTCACCAGTCTTTAAGATCACAATTTAACATTTTGTCTAGAGCTTTTGTTGGTGCAAAAATTGAGAGGCAATACTTTTAATAAAAAGGTTTATTTGACTTGTTGCAGTAACAGCGTCAACAGAATTAACCCCTGCTAAGGGTACTGTGGAAGAAAAAGCCACTGAAATACAGTCTGAAACAGGTTAGTTTTTTCCAAATGCATTGGTCAAATCTATTTTACAGTAAGCTATTATAATTCATAGCAATAAATTTCTATACTACACATGTGTCTTAAGTACAGGATTATTACAAGGCCTCAGATCTATTAATTTTCCCATTCAAGTACAGAATATGGCTCTTTAAAATAAAGATATTTTACCATTACCATATTCAGGAAGATGTACATATATTTTGTATTGGTTTCTCTGCTTTACATTTTAGGAAACTAAACATTATTCCTGTTTTCCCTCTTCCCCCACAAACTAGTCATGAACAGGCTAGAATTCTACTTCAGTGATTTTTGTATACCCCCTAACAAGCCATTCAAAAGCTGAAGTCCAGGCTTGTTTTCAGAACCCCCCCTTGTCAGCCCCTGACCTGCATTTCCATCTTGAACAGCCTTTGAAAACATGAGTTGTAAATATAAACTGTACCCATAAATAGTTGTACTTTTGTTGGGTGCTAAAGAAATAAATTGTGATATATAAAAGTATAGCTGTTTAAAATAAAATACAGTTACTTAGCTGCTGAATAACTTTTTTTTTTTTTTTTTTTTTTTTTTTTTTTTTTTTTTTTTTTTTTTTTAAGTTCTATATGGCTGTTTGTAAGCATCTTACGGTACGGTTCAGATACAAGAATCAAGTCAAAGCTTCTAAGAGCCTTCTAAAATTTGCAAATGCTTTTAGAATAATCAGTGTCAGCGCAGTCTGGAAAAACCACTCCTCTAAGTATTTTGGCAAGGATGAAGTATATAAACACTAAGCATGTGGAGTGCCACAAGCAGTATGTGAGGCTAAGCACTCAAGTTTCTCACTAGTTGACAGGAACTCTTGAGTAGTTTTCCAGCTAGTTTCTTGGGGGTGCCAGTCAAACTGGTTGGAGTGGTAAAACACAAAACACAACAAGAGTAGCAAGAGTCATCTGCCATCTTAGGTCTCTGGTAAAGGGGGGAAAAAAAAGATCAGTAATCACTGCATTTGGGTGCAGTTTGTGTTTAGGGCTGTTTATATAAATTGTCAGAGAAGATCTTTGATAGAAATTTTAGCAGGAAAAGTCTCTGGAAGAATAAAAATATCTAACTTAATAAATACAAAGTACAAATACTATGTAGTTGAGGTTGAAAATGTAAGGAAGTATGGTTGCAGACCTGTTACATATATGTATGTTCCTTTAACTTATGTTGGAACCAGTAATATACACAATGAAAATATATTTAGAACCTTGTAAAACATATGCTAGACTGTGCAGACAAATAACCACAGATGCAGTATCTAACATATTAACATGGACTCAGTTTCATTGGAGGTTTGAATTACCTTGCTAGAGAGTAGTGGCTGATGTTCAAATGTGCATTCTCTTCCTCTGTCTCCTGTTTGGGTTCAGAGCCTCTGGCAAGAGATGCGGTAAACAGGCGAGGGCCATGTTCAAAATCTGTGTACAAAAATCTGAGTTAGTCTTGAAGGCACACTTAAAGTATCCTATGAGAGAGATTGTAAAGAAATTGTAAGCTGTAGTTAAAAACATGAATGTCATGTAGTGATAATGGAGACTCAGTTTACCAAACTCTTTGAATTCCCTTTGGAAATAACTGATCTGTTTTGAAAATCTTGGCTATTCCTTTGTTGTCATTCTAATGTTTATATTCTTTAATCTGCAAATCATGGCAACTAACAAACCTTATTCCTGAAGTACTACTTTGATATTATCAAAGCCACAGTTCCAGCATGTGCCTATCATAGCTTTGAGTTTGCCAGCCATGACCAAAATTCTCTCCAGCAACGGAGTGATGAAACTATCTT
The DNA here is from genome assembly GCF_003343035.1 of Apteryx rowi. Taxonomy (NCBI): domain Eukaryota; kingdom Metazoa; phylum Chordata; class Aves; order Apterygiformes; family Apterygidae; genus Apteryx; species Apteryx rowi. The sequence continues at coordinate 863,721 of NW_020447431.1, read as the reverse complement.
TACTTGTAACGCTAACATCTTGATGCACCTGAAATATGATCTAAATATTGGTTGTAGTATATTTCTTTATAATGTTTTGGCTTGATAGTTAAAAGTAAACACATAACCTTTTCTTTTCCTAGTTGTTGTAGCAGATGAAGGAGGGTAGTCACTTCTAATACTGTTCTAAGTGAATCATTCTTAAGAATGTTTATTAGTATTTAATTTTCTGCATTAAAAATGTTTTTATCTACAGGTGATGGGTCTAAGATGAGCAAATTTATCATGCTGTGATTTAATATCAAGCTTTTTTTGTTTTCTTGAACTTTGTTTTCATGTTAAGATTGTAGATCTGTGTTACAATTTCTGCATTTCCCATTGCTGTAGTGTGTGAATGCTATCACTGTTGTGTCCGAGTGCTGCACAGATAAACAGCCATGAACTTCATAGAATGGCTTGTTTGTTCTTTACATAGGTTTAGGAAGCTCTGCTTGAGGTACTTGATTTTTGTAGTTAAATATTTTAATTTAAGCTGTAATGGAAAGAAATGGAATCATCTTTACTGAAATTAGAACAGCCTGTGTTGAGCCCTGGGATTTACTTTCTCAGTCAGTGGCAGTATTTATTCTCTAGTCCTGCTTGTGATGTCTTCATGCCATATCCTTTGCTGAAGATTCATTGCAATGCATTTTTCTAAATGTAAAGACAAAGTCACAGCACAGCTTCATTGCCATTTTTTTTTCTCATGGGCTGCTACTGCTCTCTGGTGGCTGTTCTGTGGCCTTTTTATAAAAGGTCTTTTTAGGAAAGCCCATCGTGCTGTGAGACACACTATTCACCTGCAGCAAAATCAGTTGTACTACTCTTGTCCTATCCCTATTCTGAAAATTATGCATCAAATTTGGGCATTTTTTTAAATATATAACATGGAATAGTTTGCACTCTCTTTAATTGCTAAATTGGACATAATTTTATCTTTACATAAACTCAGTATTTCCTTCTATTTGGTTTAATACTGCTTTGAGTATCACTCTTGTGGAAGTCTTGTGAATTTTTGTTCCGTTGTGACTGGCATTCACAAAGTAGTTCTTCTAGGCATTGCTACTTTATTAAATAAGTAAATAATATCAAGTTGCAAAATATAGTATTTTCTTCTGCCCTATAATGAACCATTACAGATGTTCAAGAAATTTTATTTAGTATCTGAGTAGTGCATTGCTAATAGACGCATCCACATTTAGTAGAATTATGCTATATAATTTGCGATAGGCAACGCTTCTGTTGTAAAATGGCGTTTTCAACTGTTTTTCCATGCTGTAAGACAGACTGTGACAGAAGTGGTTTGAAGGCATACATTTACTAGAATAAACTCTTAAAAGAGAACTAATTTGAACATTTTGGATCGTAAACAACATTTTTTTCTCAATTATGATTTGTGTTCCCCTTCCCTAAGCTGAATTAATGCTTAGTCTTTTTTCTGTGGGAGAGGGTGAAATGGTTAAAAAAAAAAAAAAAAAACCTACAGATTTTTAAATAGTTTTCTGTTAAATAAATCTCTTGCTATAATCTTAGTTACAGTATCTCTTAAGAACTTTTTGAAGGAGTCAAGAGCAAAGGCACTGAGAGATTTACATGATGTAGTCAGTCTTTCTGGTTTCAGTATTTACAAGCATAATGGCTCACAAAGCAGGATGAGCCTATTATCTGTTGGGTAAAGAGTATTCTTATTGACTCAAGTGAGACTTTTAGTTGGTATATCAGGTAATAGATTTTAACACTACTCTTTTAGGGCTATTTAAACCTTATTCCCTGAGAAGATCAGGCATTAAATTAAATGCAGACAAAAATGCAAAATATATGCTTTGTTGGTTATCTGAGACTGATCACCTGACTAGAAAAAAAAATAGTTTCATATGTATGGTGCATGTATGTATATGTACTTAAACACAAAGTAAGGAAGCAGTATGGGTACAGTACATAGCCAGTGTTGCCATAAATACTTCCTAGTGGTATGTTGTGTATAAAACTTCTAAAGTGAGGGTCCGGAAACAAGTCATAAAATTTGAACCATTCCTCTGGCAAGTTAACTGCATGGTGTAAATGAAGAATGGTTGGTTTTTTTGTAGCTGTTGTTGTTTTGCTTTGTTTTGGATCAAATTCAGGCTTTATGCTGCTGCAGCCATGGCAGTCCAGTAACAGATAAAAAACCACCAGCTGAAACTAACCTCAGGCAAGTCCAATACGCTAACAGATAGCGCTTTGTAGACAGTGTGAGTTTCTTTTTGGTTGGAATCATATATTTGCGGTTCAGATTAGTCCAGTCCAAAGCTTGGAACTGTTCCTAGCACAGTGAAGGAGAGACTTTCATGTAGTGACAATGTCATCAATGTCTTTTTACCAAACCAGGCTGACTGTTTCCATCCCATCAATATAGATATAACTTAGCCTTTGTTATACTTCTCCAGAGGAAAAGCAGCAGAGACGACAGCAGTGCCTGGGCACAAAGCCATAGCAACTCCAGAATGTTTCCATTTGTCTTGTTAGAAATACTGGCTGTGTTTTGTTGTGTAATTCAGGTTTCCATAGCATACTAAGTTAAACTGAAGGTCTCGGTCTTTGTTCCCATGGCTGTCAGTGGCTCGGGCCCATAGCATCTAGGAGCTAACCTCAAGCTCTGGGATGAAGATTCTGCGAGTCGGCTTTTTCAAGCATAGTGTTTCTCACCTGTGCAGGAGACAGTGTGCTTGTGAGCTGGTTATAGGTTGTGGAACAGTCTCAGCAGATCTGATATTTGCCCATGTTCTGTCACACTTTGTTTTTCGTCTTGTGACATATATATTTATGTACACATAAAAGCATACTGCTACCACTAAAATTGTCTCCCAAAATAGTAGGCTGCATACATGAATTTAGCATAGATGGAGATGAAAGAGTTAAGAAAAGAAAGAAAGAAAAAAGTTACTGTCAGTAAGGGCCTAGGGAGTCCCTTTAATACCAGCATGGCATGTGTGTGCACACATGTGCTTAGGTCACGTGGCAGAAGCTAATCTGCACCACAGGGGATCCAAATCACCTCTGCATTCAGACCTATGACAGGTGTTGACCACATTGCTTAATGCACAGCTGCAAAGCATTATTACAAGAGGGCAAGACAAAAAATTACATAGAACTATTGACTCTGGCTTTCATAATTGCTCTGTTACTGTGAATGAGTAACTTTGATATTACTGAAGTCTTAGCTAATGACCTTATTAGAAAGAGCAAAGTTTCTGTTCTGAATATAGATTTCCTCCAGGTCTTATACAGTTCCATCTTATGTTTCTATAACACTGTGTGCTTCCCTAAAAGTASTGGATGCACTGTAGGATACCAGTTTGTAGAAAAAGTCTATTTAAGGCTTTTCTTGAAAGAAACACATACTCTGCAGTCTGCTACTTTCTAGCATTGTTTACTTCAAGCCAGTATTTTGTTATCATCCTTAGCTTTTATTTAGGGTAGGTTTACACCTAGAAGTTTACTGATGCAACTTTTCCACAAGAGTCTGAAACCTAACTGCCTCGTGCAGGGCTGGTGCATGCAAAGCTGCACAGGAATACCTTGTTCAAGTCAGGCAGAGTACACTGCTTATAAGGCTAACGTTGCTTCCAGTAGCTTTACATGGTACCATATTGCACTGTAGAGATGTATAGTGTTATTTTCCTTGTGTTATAGAACACAAGTTGCAAAGCCAAGAGGTTAATTGTGCGGCCTACTTATTAATATTTGAAAAATGTGAATCAACATCTTGTTGTAGGAAGATGCCTGGCAGGAAAGTAAAGCCAGGGACAGTTAGTCCCTCTGGAAATCAAAATAAGTAGATTGATTAGTCTAACTTTAGGTATGCTGACTTATGTATATCCTAAACTAGTAACTAAATCTTTTAGTTTAACTATGCTTTAGCTGCAAAGTTTGTTATTGTCATGGATTAATGCTGTTCCATGCTTTTTTGTGGAATTCTACTGTAACACAGAGCAGTGGACAAGACACTTCTAACCATCTTTTAATACAGTCAAGATAATTAAGGCAAAATTTTGGTAGTGGTGAGCATACTTATTCAAAACACTGGCAAAGCTGAGATTTAATTTATTCTTTAGTTCTTTAACATATTAATTCTGATCTAAATGAACCATATATTTTAAACCTGATTGGAGATTTAATGAAAGTAGCAAGAAATCTGGGTAAAATAAATTCTGCCTACTGCTGTGAAATTTGGGATTCTGATATTATTAAATATATTTTAATCTATATTAATCCAGTACTTGGATAAGCAAAGGAAAAATGTTTCCAGTAGTTACAGATACAGAAACAGATGGACAGTAGCATGGGGATGAGCATATTCTCTTGTGTAAAGAGAAAGAAATGGAAAGGACTAGAAAATAAAGAACTCTGAACGAGTCCTTTTTTTGCCTGAATTATGAAGAGAACTCTATTTATTTTTCCTTCTTTAAACTATTTAGGCCGATTTTGCAGTCTCTTTGTATCTACACCCTGAACTGGTATTTGTGGTTTTTTTGTTTTTTGTTTTTTTTCTTTCTTGCATTCTGTGAGTGTAGCTGGAAGGAGCTCTGAATACAGTCTGGAAGAAATTGATGAAAACGAAGAGATGAGTGTGCAGCAGAGAGCAGAAACTGGAAGTAGAGAAACCTCTCTCAGGACAGGAGAGGTTACTGCAGCCCTAAGCTCTACTGAGGTACCTTTGGAAACTGAGAAAAATGATCCTGCTTCATCAGCTCCAGTTCCTGGCAGTGTTTCTGTAGACAACTCACAAAACCTCAAGGAAGAAAAACAAGAAAATATTAGCACAGATGGCAAGTAAGTACGCTTTGTGACAAAGAAAGGAGCATTGGGGAGGGAATGGGGGAGGCAAATAAAACGTAGAGTGCTGTTTCATTGTGGAGCACAGAACAGAGAATTGTGAGAGAGGAATGAGCTTAATAAGCTAAGGTTTCAATTGTAGCACTCTTCTGTACACAGTAATTCATGCAGCTTTTCAACAAAAATGACAGTGTGTTCTGCAGGCTATTTGGTTTGAGTCTCCCTTTCCTTATTACCAAAACAGCCTGACCCCAGGAAAGCTGAACCTGGCTCTAGAATATCCAGCATATTTACTAGAGCAATGTGCTGTGAAAAACTGTGGACTGACTAGTTAAATGAGAATTTAAAATTTCATTCTTAGACTGGGGGGGTGGGCAGGGAACAGGTAGATGGGCCATCTCAGTTCTTCTGGGCACAGTTATCTATTGCTTGCATATCTAGTTTTTTAATTTTTGTTTTGTGTTTTTTTTTCCTGTATCTTAGCCAGTTATCTTGACCTGCTTTGTCCATCTGCTCTCAGGAAATCAAGTTAATTCTTCCTTTTAAAGGATAAACACATAGGTTTCCTTAACCACTCTTTTTCCTTTCTGGTGATGCTGTACCTTTGCCCTTCAGCATGTTTGTTAAACTACCTGACTCAGCAGGCCTCCAACATGAGTTAGTGCCTGCTTGAAATGGATGTTGATTGTCCAGAGAAGTTCCATTGTGTTAATCTAATTCACTATTTCTGTGTTCCCTGGGGCAAGTAAACTGGCAACTGTTCCCAATTTAAACTGAAAGAACTACTTCAATTATTGTACTGAAGCCAAAAATCTGTGAATGCTGTATTAGCCAGGAACTTTCAAGGTAGTACAGAGAGTTTTGACTTGTATTTCAAGGGTCTTTTTAGTTAGTCTGGGATCACCTGGCACTTTGCAGAAATCTTTGGTGTTCTGTCCTGACAAATACTGTGCCAGTTGTTTGGGTCTGTCTGCTCTATGAGTGAGGAGGAGGATCAGGCAAATATTATTTTTGTCTTGAACTTTCAAATTATCAGACCTGTTGTATTACTGGGCCAGTTTGGCCAATTGCCCAGAAGCTCTTTCTTTTTTCTCCACTAACTTGTAATAGCCTCTCGTGGCTTATAATACTACCAAGCATCATGTAGTATGCACTGCACTGTAACCGTATAGTTGGGAAATCCTTTCTTTCCTGGAATATCAGAGTGATTCTAGAAAGAGGACTCGCAGTTCTCTGACGTATTATTTCTGGAAACCTTTTGCTAAGTCGACTGTTCTATACAAGATCTAGTGACTTTGTAGAAATTTTTCTTTTAATCAAGCTCATGGGATATGTGTAGTATTCAAATAAAAATGATGATTTCTATAATATGCTATGTTTTGTGACTTTTGGGTTTTAGTTTGGTTTGGACTTTATTTCTTTATTTTAAAAACATTTTGGCTTGTGAATACTTACAGTTCAGTCTCTCAACTGTATGGAGTGTATGGAGCTTTAACTTTTTTTCAACAAGAGCTGTGAGAGCTTATGGTCCTGTTTAATGGTTTACTGGACACTTTAGACTCTGCAAGAAGATGAAGAGGAATGTTGTTGAAGGATTTATCATTTTAAGCTGATTCAAGCAGATGTTTCAACTCAAGGCACTGGTTCCTGATAACTAATACATTCAGAGTGGAAAATAAATTAGAATCTTCATAATGCTGGTATTTGTAACTAGAGAAAATAAAAGTATCTTAAATGGAGATCTAAGTTTGAAGTTCTAATATTCTTTTTTAAAAAGCATTTGAAGTATTTTGGCCTTTTTCATTTACTTTTTTAAGTCAAGTACTTAATCTTTCCCCAAAAGCTACATACATACATACATACATACATACATATATAAAAACAGTACCGTTCCTTTGTCGCTTATGATTTGAGGACAGGAATTATATGCATTTGCAAAATATTTAGCATGCAAGTAACATTTTATGCATATTTCTTTGTTGTTCTCGAGATTTCTCTTGAAATGGACAGAAAACTTTTCATTCCACTACTTGGAAAAGTCTGCATTGCACTTTTTCATATGCAGTCAGTGCCTCAGATAACTTCCTGTGTTCTGTATAAGGGACAAAATCAAGGATGCATTTTTAATGTTAGAGCTGTCAGAAGACTTCACACTAAGAACACTTATATGAATGATAAACCATCACTTTAGTGGCTTTACTGAAACTGAGCTGTTACTGGCAAGGGGGTTGTTCAAAGTGCATGAGTAAACAAAAGGAGGGAAAGAAGGGAAAGGAAAACTGAACATGTTCTTATACAGAAGAGAGTGAAGCTGCATGTCATTTTGGTATATAAAATATCATAGCAGCATTTCCTGTCACTAAATAAATAAATAAATAACCCCCCTATTCTACTGAGTATTCCAGTGTTTGGCAGAATGATTCTATTTTGTCCATCTGTGTTTGGAGAATATTGCCAGTTCTCTTGCATCTTTTCTTGTGTTTATTGAAATGAGTGATACCAGCATATTTAATGTACTGTTGTGCTTTGTAGAGGACTACAGACGAAGATAAGCAGTGAGCAAGCTGCATTTGAAAAAGACAGGAAGCTCAGAATTTTGGATCAAAATAAAAATGATGGTGAGTAGTTCCCACTCATTTTTAATACTTCAAAACACGTTTGAAGAGAACTATTCCTTTGAAAACAATGACAGTTTAATACAGTCAGCTTGAATCGTTACAAGCAAATTACTTTCTTTTTATTTTCTCTAGCTCTGATGTATCCTGTGGGATAGGGTAACAAGAACTGACTTTTTCTTCTCCCCCCGCCCCCTTATCTCCTATAGCAGTAGTCAAAGCTGCATTGCAGTGTTTTAAGGCAGTATGGGGACAGGTCTGGGTGGAGCTGTGATGAGGACAGGGAAGGTGGTTGGATGCGGAGGTTCTCCTGCCATGGGGTGTGACATGGGCACCGTGCCACAGCGGAGAGGGAGAGGCCTTCTGATGTTCTTATGAAATTGCTACGAGTTTTCTGTGTGAAAAACATGATTTTTAAACACAAATAGTGACATGTTTATTTGGAAGAAAACAGCAGCATCCTATTGATACAATGGTTCGTAAATTTTCCATGAATTTAGTGACCTTACTGATTTATTTTCTCCTTTTTTGACATTGATTTTTCAGATTCATATTCAGTTTTCCATAGTCTATCTTCTGTATTCAGTATATCTCTGTTTGTAAATCATAAGAACATACTGCATGAGTCCAACTTACGTTTAAAATAGGTTTTAACTGCCATTTTTATAACATAATTAAAATGGGGAGAGACATTTTTTGCAAAATGCCACTCCACATGATTATTCCTGAAGAGTTCATTTTTTAAAAATACTGTATTTCAAACAATTTGAGACCCAAATATTCCTGTGTTTTGGAGAAGATCGCATGTGTTTAGTCCACGAGGTAGGACACATTGCTTGTGTCCGTATGTTCTCCAGTTGTTCTGTTATGCATATAAGCTAGGTATAGCTGACAAATAACATATTTTATGTTAAAACTATAAACAAAAGCCACAATGGCGTGAAACTAGATAAAAATTACAGCTTACTTAGCATTGAATAGTCCTTGAGCTTGAGTCATTGATGCCAATATAATAAACTGAAATTCATCAGTACTTTTTAAATGATTCTAGAACAGGTTTTTCTGTTAAGTAGATGCATGACACCAGGAGCCTGTTAATTAATGCAGAATACCTGAGTAAGAATACTATTATTTGGCAATATTATTCAAAGTATATCTTTAAATAGATTTTAAAAGTAAGTGTTAAGAAAAATTTAATACTAGTGAGAAACCAGTCCTTGTGGTTAAATATGTTGGATTTTGGGCTTTGTGATATAAGTGGGAAGGTTAAATCTTTTCAGTATTCATACTAATTTCAGAATCTCTCTTTAACTTGAAGATCACAATGATACAAAACTCCTTGCAACAACAGAAGAAGGAAAAGAACTTCAGACAACAGAAATTACTACAGTAGATTTTAGAGAAAATAACAAGCTTGAAGTTGACAGACTATCAAACTGCCAGGCATGTAAAAATGACATCTATGTAAGTCATAGGAATTATCCTCAAGTGATTCCAGGAATGCAGGATCAGAAGTCAAATCAAAACAGCCTGGACACAGTAAAAACTCAGGATGTTGCAATTCAGACAGCTCCATCAGAGAGCAATTTGGGAAGAACTACACTAAAGGAAATGATTGTTCCTCAAGACTGTGAGTCATTCAGGGGACTGGCCCATCAACACAATACAGATAAAAACAACACCTGTCTCCAACTGAAGCATGGAGTACGAGAGGATGAAGAAATTTCAACAGAATTAAACCTTCAGAGGAGGGAAGTTATCCATGAAAAAGTAAATCCCATAAAAGATCAAAGTCACAGCTCTACAAATGGCGATGATGTTGCTTCACCAGAAACAACTGCAAAAATTCCAGATGGCTCTCCTTTAAAAGGTTACCCTCTTTATAGACAGGACACAAAACCTAAACCTAAGCCCTCTAATGAAATTACAAGAGATTACATACCAAAAATTGGAATGACTACTTATAAAATAGTGCCTCCAAAATCCTTAGACATAATGAAAAGCTTGGAATCAGAAATTCCATCAGATTATAAGGATCAACAGGTATCTGCTCTGGAAAACTCTCTGAAGCACGAAGACTCCAAAGAATTCATAATGCAAACTGAAATGCCTCATCTTCCAAAAAGTGTGGATCATTTTCAGTTTGGTTCACAAAATGAACCTGTAGCAGCAAATGATCCACTGCACAGAGTGAACAGCATTTCTGAGCACGCTGTGACTTCTCAAGTTGCGATTACTCCTGAGAGCAATCAAACAGAAACAGAGTTTTCCAAACAGCATATCCCACTGATGCTAAGCTTGGATAATACAAACACTTCTTCTGAGACTCAAGACAAATCAACTGCATTAAGTCCTGCAACAAAACCTAGTTCTTTTTTTCTGCAAATGCAGCGAAGAGCTTCAGCTCATTATGTGACATCTGCAATTGCCAGAAGTACCATTTCTGTTCCCAATTCTACTCAAAATGAAGCTAAGAATACAGACGTAGAAAAAAAAATTTTGTCACCAGATCAAACTRCTTTTCCTTTACATAAAGCAAGTAGTTTCTCTCCTCCAGCAGATGAACAAAAAGATGATCATGAAAAAAAAACTGAATCCGACACCTCTCCTGTTAAAAGCAAACCTTTGAGTTTTCCCTCCTGTCAACCAGCACCGTTGAACTTAAAAACTCTAAGAACTTTTGCAGTTCCAAAACCATATTCCAGTTCGAGACCATCCCCTTTTGCTCTTGCTGTCTCGTCGGCAGTCAAAAGGTCACAATCATTCAATAAAACGCGTGCAGTCACTAGCCAGGCAGCGAGAGAGGAATTTCCTGTTGAACTGTCCTCTGCAACTTCTGTGGCTGAATTCTCCTCAGCTACCTCTGTGCCTCAAGTGAAAAACCCTTCCTTACAGAGCATAACAGGAGGGTCACAAACTAGTCTAACAGATAAGGTAAACCTTATTTCTAATATTTGTTGATCACTGATCCCCTGTGATCTCATTTACAACAGAGGAGAGATTTACTCTGACGAGTCTTTGAACTGCTTGTTTATCAGAAGGTGCTGTATGATACCATAAAAATCTTGTGGTACTGAGCAGTAGTAAAACGTCTTAATGAAATAAAATAAAAAAGGAAATACTACAGTGAAAACAATCTCATTCAGAACATTAGAAATAATTATTTCTTGCCATAATTAAAACCTTATAATTTGAAGAGCAGCAAATTAAATGGAATCATTTAACATTGTTTATACCTATTTTTATGTTCAGAGTGCTCAAGATTTGTTCTTTATGGTTCTGTGTATTGGTTGTATCTCAAATTTAATTCTGTGAGTAATGTGAACAGTTTGGCTTCAAAGTGATCATGGCATAAGGAAGTTTAAACCGGGTGTATTAAGATTTTGCTGGCATAATTATCTAAGTGAGAAGCTTTAAAAAAAATCGTAATAATCAGCTAGTGTATCAGTGTTGCAAATGTGCAGATGCAGATATACCAACAAAAGATATTTAGTGTTCTCATTCAGAGAACTGTTCTAAGGTATTCTGGCAGAGTTGCTTTCTAACTGGTATAAACAGTATGTTCACAATGAAAAATTGGCATATCCACAAATTCTGTGAAGTATAGATGAGCCTAAGTCTGCTGGCTGCCTTTTATGTTCTGTACAAATCAGCAGTATTATGGGATTCTGAGCTTAGAAGGCAAGAGGCAGTACTGTCCCAAATTGCATAATTTTTATAATGTTCGCTTTCTTTAGGCAAGGAAGTTAGATGCTAATCTCAGTTCAGTAGATTCAGAATACTATAATGCTTGGTGCTCCCTCTGCTTGTGGCTCAGATGCACTGCTGAACTTCTCAGGGTGGCTTTTCCTGCATAAGGTTTGGATGTCAAATTTAGATTCTAAGAGGAAAGCATAGTGAAAGAAATGGTAGAAAAAAATTCTAGCTCATGTTGGGGCTATGAGTAGTTCTGTCTGGGAATATGTTATAATTAATTGTTTGGCTACTTCAGTGCTCAAAGAATATTTAAATATGCTATAGCATGGTGTCTAATGTGCTTATATTTGACCTATTTGTTTATCTGTTTATCTTAAGTGTTGTAGGGAATATACAGTTTCCAGAGCTATAGTAGAAATGTGGCTGATCTCTGAAATCTTGAATGAAGCAAACACTAGAATGGTAACACAGTTTGATATGCAACTTCTTGCCAGGTTGATTTAGTTTTCCATTTGTGGCTAATTCAAATTAAAGGGTTTTTCTTCTTTTTTTTTTCTTTTTTCTTCCCTCCCTCTCTTAATAGAAAAGCAGCTGTGTGAATAGTGAGCAGTTGAGCCAGGTGCAGTCAGGTGCTTCAACTGACCACCCACCCTCTGTCACCAAGAGACAAACTGCGATGATGTTCCAGCGCTCTGACCCCGAACAGATCCACCAGAGCTTGCTGGCTGCAATTCGCTCTGGAGAAGCTGCTGCCAAATTGAAAAGGGTGAGTTTTCATCATTGCACCATAACAATGAACTCTCAGTCCTTCCTTCAAACTTACCAGATTAATGCCTGACATTAAAAGCAGTCAGCCTTTGCATAAAGCACTATAAGGAGGCATCTTAACAATGGGAAGGGACGTGGGGGAGAGAGTTTAATTTTGCAAAGTAACCCAGTAAATGCACATGAAAAGATTCACATGTCTGTATTTTCAAACACAAATCAAATAGGAAATCTTCCTGAAATGTGTTTGATACCTGTAAGTCATCAATTAAATATCTCTTCCATCCTTATACGATTTGAAGTGGTGTGGTTTTAGCCTCATGCTGAACAGCTTCATCATAGTAAGCCCTGAATCAGCTGCAGCCTTTTGCTGGCAGATAATGTAAGTTTTGAAGGTAGAATTTTTTCTAGTTACTAGACTGTATCAAGTCCTTAATTCTTCTTAAACATATTTGAAGCCTCCTGCTGCTGTGTGGTATCTTTAGTAGGAGATTTCTCAATGTTTTGTCAACAGGTTTGGTTAGGTGGTTTTGTATACTTTCTTCCCCCACCCCCTTAGGTAAAAAAGTATTGCTTGAATTCTTTTTCCTTTCTCCTAAAATTCACCTGTACTACTTTCATTGGGTAGAATATTGCACACTTTAAAAAATTTGTATTACTTTAAATTTATAACCAGGCAGTTGAATGATAGTCTCTCACACAGCTTTCTCAACCCCAGCATTAGTATTTTACATTCTGTAGCGAAGAAAAAATTCTTATTGTAGAAAGTTAAAGAAATCCAGTATTTTTTGTTTCTCTTCCCTTTCCCACCTGCAGCTTGAAAAAACAAATGCTGTGTGATCGTGTGTGTGTGTGTGTGTGTGTGTGTGTGTGTGTGTGTGTGTGTGTTTTGTTTTGTTGGGGGTTTTGGTTTTTTTTACAGAAGCCTTTGATTCTTTTGGGTCAAAATCTCTCTCAGTGGACTTTCAGATCTTAGTATGTTTTGGTATTAGTCAGTCTGTTTCACATGTGTAAGGTTTTGTTTCAGTGCAGCAGTGCAACAGCCTCTCTGAGATCTAGCCCTGCCATCCTTCCTGTACTGAACCGGAAGATACCACCCCCCAGAGAGGTTATAAGCATGCTCAAGGAGTTGTTGACCTGTAGTCAGCAAGAGTGACACATAATACACTGCAGTATTGCTTCTAACTATCTGTCACTAGCCAAAAGTAACTTTAAAACAGGATAAGATTAAGCAAATGCTGTATTGTTCAGAGTCACTGAGAGGTCAAATCTGTCTGTTGCATCAGAAATACTGGCTGGGCTTTTGTTTGCATGTATTTTTATTAAAGTTTTTTCCCAATGCATAACTGCACTGCAAAAAATATTGAACTTTATTTTGCATAATGTGTGAACTTTGGTTATTTTATGATTCTATGGGAAATATGCATGAGCATGGCTATTGTCATAGTAGCCTATAATTTTATTTTAAAAAATAAAGTTTACAAAGTGCTCTTCAGAATTCAAGAAGTCTATTAGACAAAGGAAGGAAAAACTTCAGTCTGTGGTTATTTGTTACTTTCTAATAGAGATGATCTCAGAGCAGGTTTATTTGACCTATATAGTCTTTTATCAGTCTAGGTACAAGAATGTACTGGGAAGAAGAGAATTACTGAAATCCCTTTCCCCTCCCTTCTCCCTCCCTTCTTTGTGGGTAGGTCTTCTTTCTCAGTATAATATTTGCAGAGGCTGTGGTGGAGGGGGACTGTAATTTTAGTGAGAACTGATTAGAATGAAGATGCCATAAGCATAAACAAAAGCATTGTGCAGCACTGAAACTTGAAACAGGCTTAAAAAAACCAACCAACCAACCAAATGCAATGAAGATACCATTGCAGTTTTGCCCAACGTAAAATTCTTCACACTGCTGTTTTCACTCTTACCCTAAGCACATATGCTATAGTACATGTGTTTGTGATTGGGGAAAAARTGGTTTGGCCTGTGGCAGATTTAATAAAAACATTGTCTGATTTTGTGTTTAACACTGAGAACTAACAGTACTAGAACAAACAGAAAAATGAAGCATTTTGTGTTAACAGGATGTGAGCACCCAAAAGTGATTTCCAGTATTGGAAGGGATTTCTAAATGTGTTCACCTCATAGCTTTCACTATCATACTGCTATCAGCAAAAGGAGTAATAAACTGATCCATTTGAATTGTGCAAGAGGTCTGTCAGGTGCTTGCTTGTCTCTTCTCTTTTTACCTCTCACTGTATTCTCCATTCTTTCACCTCTGTGAGGGAAGCATTCAAAACAAAAGACAAAAATGCTAGCATCACTAGCCAAATCCCTTATTTTCTCCCCTTGTTTTACTTAATAAGTTGTCAGTATGCAGTGCCAAGATCTGTGGTCTTTTGTGTTGGGAATCTTTTTTGTTGAATAGGGCCTTCAATAATTACTAACCTAAAACGGGTCAAGTGAGGTTTCTTTTTGACCATTTTTCTCTTCAGAATATTTTCATTGTACTTAGCAAACTGTGCTGTTCTATGTGGTTCTCATGGCCATAGAACATCCACAGCTCCCACTGACTCTGTTTGGATTTGTTGGTTTATGCAGCCCTCTTGAAAATCAGGTTCTTATATCTGTCGTAAAAGTTACAGTTATCTCTTGGTAAAAGAGACATTTCCATGTCATAAAGGAATGTTAGAAGATTTTATGTTAGAAATCAGTTCTAGTCAGTGCTTAATAAAAAGAGTTTGTTTAGAGTGATAGCTTTTCAAGTATTTCTTTTAGTTGAGTCCATCTCCAGACCTGCTTGAAAAATTATGCATTTATTGAATAGTTATGCGTTGAATTTTTAGATAGGATAAATGTGTTTAAATAATTCTGTATGTTTCTACTTCCTAACATATGTACTTTGTTCAGAAATTATCTCAGAGCTCTTTGGGATGAGAAGAACATGCTAACTGAAGTAATAGTATTTATATTTTCATGAACTAATATTGTATAACATACTACAGAGAGAAGAATCTTAAAAGTTATGTTAATATTATTTCCTGTAATTTTTTTTTCTTCTTTTTCCCCTGCCTCCAGGTTGGTCCTCCATCAAACACTATATCTGTCAATGGAAGAGCCAGGCTTACTCATTTGTATTCTACGGAAGCAAAAGCTAATCACTAGACATTATACCAAATGTTTTGCACTTTACTACTGCTTCATAGGCCAACTCAATACTAACTACAAATTATTGAAATTGTAAATGCAAGTAGATGTTAATATATTTTTGTCAATCGGTATAGGAATTTCACGCTGGGTCTTTTGCCCAGGAAAGATTATTAGACTATATAAATAATGGTAATATTTTGCCTTTTTCTCTTTATAAAGCTGACAATGCTGCTAAAAAGGTTTAAGAGAAGGTGCAGATGAGCTTCACTTGTGTTGGAATGAGAATCAAAAATTGTTGATTTCAGCCTTCAAGACTGAACAATATGTAGCAGTATGCTGAAAATACAGATTTCTCTAAATGTAAGAATTTTAGACCAGTAATTTTGTAATTGTGTAATACCTTAACAGATTGTATGAATTTAAATCTACCAAATGTTGCCTCCRTATTATTTTGTTAAATCTGTAATTAGTAGAAAATCTTAATTATATTCAATACTTTTGTTTCTCTTAGAAAATGGATATTTGTTTTTGTTCCTTCAGCTGAAGTAGTTGGGATAAGTATTTTGATTTTTAATCTTATTTTTTTCCTGATAGCACAAAAAAAATCAGGACATAAATTATTGGAAATTTTTGTACTACTTAAAAACTTTTCTTAACAGTAGCACTACATGACTTTTCTCATCTGCTCTTTGAGTACCTGTATATAGTATTAACCTAGTATTCAGATAAGCAATATCTTTCATGAACTAGATATATTTTAAAATAGTCATCAGCATATAGTCAGTTACTGATAAAATGCAAATTCCAGTTTTGATAACTTAATGAAATAGTTTTCACTGGAAGTATGACTAAAGAATGAACTGCTTTGGACTTTTCGTGTAAAGTATTTTAATCTTTAAACAGCACAATAAGAGAATTACAATGCATACTTGTGTCTGAGAGCCTCTATTTATAAATTAATCGTTAGATACAAAAATGGGAGCATACATAAAAAGAAAATGCTTTGCATTACATTTTATCTGTTTTGCATTTCTTGTCAAGATAATACATTTTGGGGAGAGGGGTGGAAATGTGATCACAGTCATGATGAAATAGCTAGATTGTGGATACAGGCAGCAAGTGCGGGGGGTTTTGCCAAATTAAAATATTTTCTTGCTGGACTTGATTTAAATAAAAGTAATTGTATTAGTTTTTATTCCTTAACACTATATTTATTTTGTACTATAGAGACATTCTGTAACTCAGTTTCAGAAACTGATTTATAATTGTGCATTTCAAAGGGTTATTAATGGTTTGCTGCCTGTTTTTTGTGCAATAATCTGAAAAAGCCTATATTACTTTTCTAATACAGAGTGGATTATTGATTACAAGTAAAACAGTGTTAACGTAATGATGAAACCCTTCCAAGAATGTCCTAGAAAATAAAAATTCATAAATACAGCTGATGAACATTTGTTCACACATTGCTGTTCTCTCACATTTTGTCTTCTATAGCTTAGTCCCCTATAAATGTATATTACTGCTTCCTTCTCCTCCCAGTTCTTTCCTCCAATCAAGGGCTAATTCCAAAAAAGAATAAAAAAACCCGCGTGGTATTTCAAAAGGTCTGTTTCAGGGTCTGATTGCAAAAGAATGCTTCATCCATCACTTGAAAATGGTGAGGTAGAAGAGGTAGATACTTCCCCCCCCCCCCCACTGGGGCTTAGTTTTTCTAGATTTCACTGTGTCTTGAGGAACACACTTGAAAATTATAACTCTCTCCCAGGAATTTAATGAATAAAAATGTCAGTGATCATTGTGATATTGGAATTCCACATTTCAAACATTACTGTACAATACACTGATCTATGACTGTCACAGAGAGGTTGCACTGCTGAAGGAATCTCCTCGTTTGTACTTTGGGTGGGAGGGGGTTACGTGCTTATTTTCAGACCTCTATTTTCTGCCAGAGATGACTAAAGTTATTTCACACGACTGTAATTTAATCTCCATTCATGGTGATACAAGATTACATGACATTTTCTATTTCAATTGGACCTGTGGAATCAGATTATTCTGGGTTGGGGGAAAGATCAAATAACCTTGCTTAGTGGTTGTTTTCTTTGGCTTTGACTACAAAAGTAAACTACTGTATATTCCTTAGTCCCATATGTTAAAAGTACATTGCCCTTTTATGTGAACTCTTGAAGGCAAAATAGCATGTTATATAAGAGAGATTCAAACTACAAACATTTTGCTTTAATTTTAGGGTCTCTTGTCTTTGTAATCGAACTTGCTGATACTTAACTGAAATGTCTACACACAATTGTACTGTGAAATTGTTAACTGGGATTTTTTGTTACTAGCTGGCAATATTGTTTAGTGAAACTTTCCCCCCTCTTCCAATGTGTGTGTGTAAGACATTTTAAAATATCTTCCTATTATATATCTAATGACTCATTTCTCCTTATATTCTTGTATTAAATTCTACCAGCAAAACTCTTGGTGATGAACTTGGCATGTTTATTCATTAAGCAAGAAAACATTTTTGCTCAAGTAAAATATATCAGTTGTTCTAGTACCTGCAAGCCCCAGCTAGACAGCAGTAAATTTTTGTTGTGGATGCCTTATGTGCAGGGGAAATAGACTTTTCTTGCCCAAGAATACTTGCAGTTTGGGCAACCTGTGCTACAGATGCCAACAGAAAGCCACTAGTTATGCTGCACCACATATAATCTTCTTGCTGCTTCGGAGCAACAGTCAAAACGTTTGGGGAAGGAAAGTCAGGACGTTGAGCAGACACTAATATAGGTGCACTATGACTCAGAYCATTATGAGTTCTTTGAAGAAGCAGCAGATACTTGTGTAGTGCAGTGGGATCTTGGTCCACTTCTGACTCCTGTAAGTAAGGGATGGTTGGGAAAACATCTGGGATGCTAAAAATGTAAAAATGAACTCTTTAGTAATTACAGATGATATCCCTTTAATTCATATTCTGTAGAAGAATAAAATAAGGATTACAGATATATCTGGAGAAGGGAAGCAGTTTTGCTGGGAGAACTTTGTTCATCACCAGAGAATATCAGAAAAATCAGTTATGATCATAGGTTTTGAGGCCAAGGCAAGAACTCTCATACCTGAAGCTAAAAGATATTAAACCACTGGATGTCTCAATTTTAAGAAATATATATAGTAATCTGTGCCCTAGTTTAATTTCCCAATTGCTCCCAATCAATGTGGGATACAATGTAGTTATAGAACTTGGGCATTTTCTCCAGGAGCTGCTTTTTTTTAGCTTTGAAGTCCTCCCTCTCTGGCCTCAGTAGTCCTCTTCACAGGCCTGTAGTAACAGGGCCAGTTTTCTCCTTTTCTTCATATTTCTGCACTTTGGATTGCAGGTGTCTGTAGTCTTGCAGAGTTTGCTCATGTCTCTTCACTGTCATGTTCAGTTTAATTTCTCAGCTACTTGTGATTTGTGCCCTATAGTTCAAGCTCTGTTAGAGCAAAGAAGATCACCAGACATGAAAAGGAGGGATATGGACCAAGAGGTATGGGATCACAAGTAATAGGTAAAGAATGAGAATGTAACGAGACCAGCTAGTGCTCTTGCTTTTAAGTTCGTATAGGCACTTGTTACCAGCCAAGGCAAACGTTTTCAGTGGGAGCTGCTTAGACTCATATTTAACACACAGTGCTGCCAAAGCACAGTTGCAGAGAAGGTTAAAGGAGTTCTGTTATGTAGAAATAAAGGAAGGATGCTTTTGAGCAGTAGGGTGGACATCCTTGAACATGTTGCTTGGTCAGAGTGCATCTATCAGATGTTGGACAACTACAGCTAGATTGAAGAGTGGTTGTAAATGACTAAGTTGATGGGATGGTAGCAAAGCAAAAAAAAAAATTTTTTTTTTCCAGAAGGGAAAATGTGTCTTAATCGTCTATGCCAGTGTTAATGTAATGTGAAGCTGAACTCAAAATTGTGTTTGGACTGGAGCTGCCATCTTCACAGCACATGGTAACTGTTTGAGTGCTGTGAGTGGTCTGAAGTTCTGAAGCTACAATGTTCTTCTGTTCAGGGTCATCCATACTGTCAGCAGCTGAGTTGAAAGATTGCTTGTTATAGATGGAATCTCTTTTATGAAATCTATTTTGAGGACAAAACAAAGCTGTTACAATAACAGTGGAAATTTTCTGAGCATTTAATAGAAAATAATGCATTTTATGTAATTATTTTATATGATCTGATTGCAAATGGCAGGTAAGTTTTTTTTTTCTTTAAAATTCTGTGATAAGGTAGTTTTGCGAGAGGGAAGGTATCCCTGTTAAATGACATGAGACTTGCAAGTAATGGGAGATGCTACACTTTTTTTTTTTTAATACTATTTTTTGTTTTGTCTTCCCTGCAAGAGCTATGTGCCATTGTATGTAATGCGTGAACTGTGTGTCACGAATCTACCACAATGTGTTGTACATAAATTTGCTTTATTTTTGCTCCCTTGTATTTTATATCCAGTCTTTTTGGAAGTATCTTTTTTCTGTCTGTTTCTAGTATCACCATGTTCTTACTTTCTCAAGGCTGAACATCCTTGCTATTTAGTTTTGATCTGCTTTTTTGTTGTGTTCTGATTTGTTCTAATCCCTGAGATTTTTCTTTTTGTCGAGCCATCCCAAGAGTGGCCCTTTCAGTTTTAACAGCTAAGGTAGATTTCCATACTCTTTTTTTTTTTTTTTTTTAATTATATAAATATAATTTCAGAAATGTCACTTTGATTCTAGTAATACTCTCACATGACCTCTAAATTTGGAATTTAAAAGCAGCTTTTGAACCTCTGTAATACACCATACAAAGTTACTGAAAATAATCAGGCTTTGATGATCCATTGATCAGTTGTCCAATTTTAATCTCTAATTTTGGATATGCTAGATTGAATTCGGTGTTCAACACTCAGGAGAACTGTGATATTGCACTGAAYTGGGAAAAGTAGATTGAGAACCAGGCTGAACTAATTGATGTAGAGTTGAGCCAAGAGAGTGTTCAAGCGCAACTGGAGCAGATGAACGCTTCCTTCCCACCACCCAGGAAACACCATTAGAACTGTTAATGGAGTTATTCATAAGTTATTCAGGCTATTTAAGAGAATGAAATTAAGGGGGAGGGGGAAGGGTGGAGGGTGAGGTAGAGGAGAAAAAAAGAGGAAGTCTGTCTTTTTGATCTTCTGGGGAATCGCAGCTTCTGTGGGGATAAGCAGGGATAGTTCTTCTCCTCCCCATTTTAATGCATTAAGGAAGAATCTTCTACAGTAAAAGCCTCAGTTGAGGAATATTTCCTTCCCCGTGGAAGATTCATAATGAGTTCGGCATTCTTTATCAGCTGCTTATGACAGGCAGTGCTGCTCCCCTCTCCTTCCCCCTTTTGTATCTTATGTTTTCTGTTCTGACTCCAGAGTTACACAAATACTGTCCTGTTTGTGAAGGTGCGGGTATGAGCCAGAAGCTAACAGCCTAACTCTGAAAGCCTGGTATCTTGTGATCCCCATTCATGTTAACAGTGCAATGATGAAAATACAGTCATGTGCAGGACAGGCATTTTTCTGTTTGCTAATGTTAGAGCAATGAAAGAGAATCTGTTGGGAAAGGGTGAAGAAAATATACCTGAAAAGAAGGAGGTCACTGGAACTCTGAGGAAATTTTAACTGCATCTATTTGGTAACTTATTTCAGAGTGACTGTGTATGTGTAACTTGGGGCCAGGAAATAACAAGGACTGTGTCATCTCTAACAGAAGTAGATACAACTCCAATGACAAAGGAATCGCCCTTCCTTGTATCAAAGTTGGATTTGGATGCAAGTTGCTAGTTCCTTTGTCAGCTTCCCAGATTCTGTGAACTGTCTTGTGCCAGTAACACAAGACAACAGCCAGTGTGATTATACATGTACACCCGTGACATTTACTAGTTACCAGTTAGTGATTGTATAATGAATGTATTTTTAGGACCCCTTTTGTTGATACCACCTGCTGCATGAGAAGAACAACCGTCTTCCCTTTCAACAAATGATGTTTGGTGATTTCCTATGCATTAGTCTCCTGCTCAGTGCAGGGGCATTCCCAAACAGTGCTTAAAACAGGAGGTTAGGGCTGCAGTGGTAAAATAATTTTTGGTTTCCTCCTTAGTTTTTAGAACACTCCCCAGCGCTACTGATAAAATACACTTTCTAGGAAGCGGAAATAAATTTAGTCAGAGTGAAGACTAGGTGTTTCTGAAGAATATAGTCTAGTCTTATGGAATGTAAGAAGGGGTTGTTTTGTTACTAATAGTGACCCAACTGACTTTCTCAGTAAAAGGTAGATGTGTATCAAGAGCAGCAGGCCAGAGTGGGGGGGAAGCTTTTAAGATCAATATAGTTAAACTCCTCCAGGAAAAACAACAGCTTGCTGATGGACCATTTCCTCGTTCCTTCCCTTTGAGAGAATAATCTTAAATGTCTAAAATTGAGAGCCTTAATCTTTATTTTGATTGACTGGAATGGCAGGATTCTTCATATTGTACCTAATAAGGTGCTACGTATGAATTAAGGATCATACTCCCTTAGTTATTTGGTGACAAAAGATGGAGATAGTCACCATGTGGAATATTCAGAAGTATTTACATAGGTATTAAACTCTCCCTCATTTAGTCTTATAATTTTTCTGCATTTTTATGCAGCTGTGGTAACTAGTTGCATCAGGTTATGCAAACTATAAGTCTGTAAGTCTCCTAAATCTCAATTTACTGTGGAAAAGAAAATCTGTAGCATACCCAGAAATGCTGATTAAATATTCCCTCAGTCTTCAAAAAAAGAAAAGTTTTGAATTAAACTTGAAAAACAGAGAGCAGTTGTCAGTGTAGGGTTCTGCTGCTGCTTTTGCCATGATCAGAGAATGTCAAACCAATGGGGCRCTGTCCCTTTTTATAATTTAAGTCTCTATCTGGATTTTTTTTCATATCTGAATTTCATATTGAACTTAAATATTGAACAAATGTGTAATTGTTAAGGTGTTTTAACATGTTTAAGTGTGAAAGATCCCCAGATGTTTAACAGCACATAATTAGGTGAACCTAATCACTTTTATTCATTAATAAAATACTGTCATTTAAGGTATACAGTGGCTTTGATTAGACACATTCCCTTGCCAAATGGACTAGAACCAGCACCTGAGGACGTCTAATGTGTCAGTGATTCTTGAAATATTAAGCTGTTTCTGATCAGTAGTGTCATGGCTCCTTCACAACTGTCTCTGGTCATTTCTAAGATGTAAATTTAAGCCAGCTCCGATTTATGAATGAGAACATTGTGTGCTGTGGACACTAATGGGAGAGTTGGTGCTACTCTGTAACTTGCATGTGGAAGTCAACACTACTAATATGAAACAGGATAATTTAACCACTGAAGCAACTCCGCATAAAGACATAGCATTAGTCATTATTTAAATTCTGTATGTGAAATGAGATTTAACTTGATTACAAATTACAGGTTTGACACAGAGCTAACTGTATGTATTTATATTATTACCATTGCATAGTGCAGGATCGTCACAATGTTACTTTATTTTCATGTGGGAACCAGATACCTAAATTTTTACAAGAAAGAATAGAAAAAAATAGTGTACTCCCTACATCAGAAAACTTGTTAATTCTGAAGTAAGCTGATACAGAAGCAGCAGGGGGGAGGGGGGGACAGAACTTAGTGATATATCATAAATAGTGAACTTAACTTGATGTTTCATCTTTTTAGTTTATGTGAATACTTTGAAGAAGTCTACTGGCTGACAAATTTTTGTTCAAGTAGGGTTCAAATCATCTGAAGTACTGAAACTGAAGTGTGTTCGTGCATAATTGCTTTGCACATTTCACTCAGATGCATAAAAGTGTTGTAGAATAGTCTTTTACAAATGCCAAAGGAAAGTTGGGARTGGAGAATATAATCACTTAGAATACAGTATGACTGGAGAGCTGATACTTTCTCCTCTACAGGAATAATTTGTCATGTCTAGTGACTGAACAGAGCTCTTAGTCCTCCTTTTTTGTCTGAGGCTGGGGGGAGAGAGAGGGAAGGGGAAAAAAAAAAAGAAAAAAGTCAGCCTTTAATGCAGCTGGATTATCTAGTACTGTTACCAATCTGTATACAATAAGTCAGAAAGCAAAATGCCAGCTACAAATAACCCAGCACCCTCTCCTGTACCACTGGGAAGGTAGTGATACTTGTTTAGTTTCAAGTCTTCCCTTGGAGTACTAAGCAGGACTGACCTTGTTTAGCCTATTATATTTGATAGGATCATAGCCAGAACAACTCTAGCTAGGGGGAACTCAATGAATGCAACCAATCGCTTAACAGACTTAAAGCTATTGTCAAGAGTGAGAATTTCATAAACATTTTTGATAGCTCAGCATCTGTGCTTATTGTCCCAGGTCACTCAGTAAAGTACCTGAGGTACGTGCAATAGGCGAGCAGTACACATCAGTAATTCAGAAAGTAGACAACCTAACATAAACATAGAAAACAAACACAAGTTTTAAGCCAAAGTAATGGGAGAAGCAAATAGCCAAAGCAATGATAGGGAGAAATTCTAGCAGACAGATAGTATTAGGGAAGAGAAAAAGAAATTTATAAGTTTTTATGTATATGTATGTGTGTGTGTGTGTATGTGTATATATATAAGTTTATATATATATACATACACACACACACAAAAAGAAAGATCGGCATAGTATGGATATGTACCTTATTTTATGGGTTCTTTCAGTGTTCCTCATCTTGCTATTTGTAGATATATTTGAAAATAAGTCAATTTTTAGTCAGGCAATAGCCTCCTTTTATTTTGTATTTATAATCAAAGCATCTATAATGATCTCACATTGATGAATCTTTTCAGAATTGTATACTATTTCTAGGCCATTTTATTAGTCCTTGCTTATAAAAGTGCTTAGGGAGTGATTCTGTGTACAGCTCTACAAGTGCATATGCCTCTCCAGTTTTTCAGTATGTGACTTTTGATGCCACTGTCTTTGTGTTTATATAAACTACTGGAAATGGGATAAAAGTAAATAGTAAGTACACTAAAGTATGGTAGATACAAGTAAATAGTTTTCACAAGTGACAAAATAGTTACAAAACGGGAATCTTGATAGGGAACATCCCTAGGCATAAAAATGTGCCAAGATGAATACAATCAGCTCAGGGAGAGGGAGAGCTAAGTCCACAGTGCAACAGAACCTGCAGATGCAGCAGTTGTTGAGGAATAAAGCTGGCCAATCAGTGGCTATTTGCAAGTACTAGCATACTGAGTATATTCGTACTAGTGTACTTTAACCACTAATGTACTTACTAGTGGTTAATGTATTTCTATTTGCAAAATCTATTATAGTAAATAAACTACTGTAGGACTTAGAATTTCATAATACCCCCAGTTATATGTGTGTCTCTCCCTGTGTGTGTTTACTCTCATTTTTTTTCTCTGTGATCCTGAGCGAGAACTAGGATGAGATGGTTGGTTATAGTCACACTTATATGAACTGGTAAAGCATGGACAAGATGAGCACAAACAAATTTATTTCGCAGTTGCTTAAGTGTTTAAATATTTCTGATTTAACATAAACACAATGAATGATCTTCCTTAAAATAGTTAAGCTGATTGCAGTTTTCTAAATGAAGCTAACAGGGAAATGGGGATGGAAACAGAGGGGGCTGCAATTGGTCACCTTGGTTAAAGAGCATGATGGATCCCATCAACAGAATTATTGCATTCTTCAAATGCTAAACGTCAATTAAACACTTGTGTTCTGCAAGATGAAGTGTATTTGGCCACACAAGCGTGCATCACATCAGTGGACGCCTGCAGTTACAAAGTGCATGTACCAAGCAAGGCCCTATGGTATGCCGAGCTGCTGCAGTTCTGAACTCAAGCACCTCAGTAACATGAAGAGGTGAGGCAAAGACTAAAGAAGTGGATCGCATATGATTTCTTTTTTAAATTGCAGAGGACTGGGAGAAACACAAGAATACAGGCAGCTGCATAATTAGGTGCCTTACTTCCAAGGACTAATGTACTGTTAATCCTCATTAAAAACCGCAGTATAATGGCACTTGAATTGTCAGGCGTTCTGGAGGAAGACAGCCAACAGTCTGTCAAGTCCCTGGTGGCCCCAGCTCTTGCAGTTGGCACATTTCAACCATCTCTGGAGCGCTGAGGACGGAAAGATCTGACAGAGAAAGCGTTTGCCTGAGACTCTCCATACCAAGACTAGCGAGAGGGTGGGAAGAGGAGAGCATTACAGTTCCTGCAACTGCTGGTAACTGTATGGCTAATTCAGGCTGTCTAAGAGAGCTCTACCTGAAGCTAGCATGAGACGAGCACAAGCTGCATTCACAGAGTTCACCTGGTGCCGTCCCATCAGAATTTGTGAGAGACCCTGAGAAAGGAAAGTTTGGGGAAAGTTGGCTTCAGGGCTATCCCTGAGAATGGTGGGTTTAATTTTTTTTTTTTTAACTTTGTCTGCTACTCATTTCTTTGAAAAATGAAAATTTCAAAAAGGGTGGAAAGAATTAAATGTCTGCAAGACCATCTTCTCAGGGAAAGGAAGTAGGAGAAGCTTTTCTCATGTAACTACTACATTCATTCAAAAACATAATCTGGTGGTAATGGGAAATATAAGTTGCCTGATTATCACTGGGCAAAAATAATATAGCAGAAACCAAGCTGGAACCTAGCAGGAAAAACTTAATCTCAGAAAGTGAAGAAAGCTGTTAAAAGCAGCAGCTATTTCTTAGATTGTGTTATGACTCTTTAGATTGATAATCTAAACGTGGAAGGCAATTTGGGTGAGAGAGAGAATAAAACAAGAATTAAAAGACCTTTAAAGACATGTCAGGAAAGACCTAAAGGAATGGGATTTGGTTAGTATAAAAAAACAGAAGACTGATTGGGACAACATAACCATCTTTCAACACATAAAAGTTGCYACACCAAGGAAAGTGATTAATTGTTCTATCTTGAAGCAATAGTCCATATGTTTGTTCTAGCTTTAGAGCATAATGGAATAATGGCTGTACTGGGTCAAACTAAAGGTCCATTTAGCCTATTATCTGACTTCTGTCAATGATCAAAAGTTGATACCTGGGGAAACACAGGCATGATCAATTTTCAACAAATTTTAGCTCAGAAAATTTCTGAGCCAAGATGATGTCTATGCATTTAATACTCCTAAATGCTTCTGTCTTTCAAGAACTTGTCTACTGATTCTTTCAACTTCTGTAAACTTTGAGCAGTGATAGTACTGCGTGGCAAGGAGTTCCTTGGCTTAATGACACACAGTGTGAAGAACTGCCTCTTTTTTGTTTGTTGTGAGCTTCTACTTGCTAGCTTAATTTTATCCTCTCCAGTTCTCTTACAGAAAGAGACATTAACTTATCAATCCTCATTCATGCTCTTTGTGCCACTCATGTCTTTGTGTAAAGTGAGTGGCTGTACCATAGGCATTTGAGATGTGTATGCTTTTGCCATTATATCTGTTAGATGTCATCAGGGTTCATCAATACAAAGATGTAGGTCTGACCATGTCCCATGCTTTGTTTCTCTCAGCATCTTGGGAAGAGGGTATTTTCTCTTAGCCAGATTTTTTTTTCAAATTTGCCTCATTTGTTTGCTTCTCTCCAGATTGTTTCTCCTTTTGGGATGTTCTGTAAGTTTTCTACTTTGGCATGGGTGTCAGCCCATGCAGCGCAGCCTTCACATGAGGCTCTTCTTTGTTTGATGAGGGCTGATAACCCATTTTCCAGGGCAAATAATGAAAGAAGGCTTTTTGTCATGGTCAGCCACCTGCAGGATACACCTATCTTCTGTACAAGATCAACAGTTTATGAGAGGAGTTTGTGTGTCATGGTTCTAAAGTGCCATATATCCAGCTAAACAGAACCTTGCTAAGTTGTATTTATTCACAGATGATCATGTGACGATTTATTCATCAGATGATCACATCTGATTCACAGCTGATCTTTTGAACTGGTCAGGCAACAGAGTCTAAAAACTTGAGGCTGTGCTACATAGGCTGCTCAATTTACTGTGATAGTTGTTCATTAGTTTCAATTTATAATAATACTTTGGCAGCTAAAATGCACAAGCTTTACTCTACATGTGAAAYTTCAATCCACTTTTCTGATGGAAATTTCTATGGACCTTATTTCATTCAGTGACAGCAATTACCTTTTGAAATCCACTACCAACATACAATGTTTGATTAGAATAGCTCATCTAATCTTATTCATCCATTAGCAATTTTCCCAGGAAATCATCAAGGCATAAATATATAAGTTTTCTAACAGTGCAAGATGAGAAATGAAGCAGCTTAACAATAACGAAAAACAGTGTGCCAAGCAAACATTCATGCTACCTCCCACCTGAGCAGCAAGGGCCGGCTGCTGCCTAGGGGATGGTGAGCCAGGACCCAGTGTGCTAATGTGGCCAGCAAGGCAGGGCCCTGTCCCACAGTACTGGAGCGAGAGGAGCAGGGCAGGCCTGGAGACAGCAGCCACATTCAGCCAGGAATCTGGATCACCATAGGGATGAGGCAGGTCCGAGGTCAAGCTGGGAAGTCTGTCTGCGGCTCTGGGTCTGGACCAGTGGGGTCCCTGGCCAGGCACAGGTATGGCTGCGACTCAGCGTGAGCTGTACCTCAGGCGAGGGCCAAGCACTGGAGCCTCAGCTCCTCAGCAGCTGCCCGGGAAGCAGGGGCTCAGCCCGGGCTGTGGCATCCCTGCAGAGCTGTCTGGAAGTGCTTGTCCCAAGGCCACCAACTGTAATAACCTGGCCCTGAGTCCAGGCAGCCAAATCCACAGAGGAGGGGGGAAGTGCTCAGGGCCCTGACACTAGRCTCTGATGGAAAGCATGCCTGTAAGTGGAAGATGACTAGCCAGAGCAATGTGGTTATTGAGATACACAAGTCAGAGTTCATCGATGGACAACTCTGTTGCTAGCCATTGCACATGAGGCCTAGCAGAGAAAAAGTGAAAAATAGGGAGCTGTGGGCAAGTTATTAATACTGCTATGGTTCTCTCAACCCTCTTCAATGAAAAGAGTGCATTAGGCAATCTGACTGTAATAATATTTTCACTGCACTGAATCACTATACTGAAGATTACTGTAAAGCATCGCTTAAATTAAAACTATATATTTGCATGACAAACACTTTTACCTATAAATACAACTATCCAGAAATCTAGAACAGGCAGAATCCATTTGCCTTTTGTTCAAATATTCTTTGTAGTCTGACTTGCAATTAAATGGTGTTTTCTCCTGAATTATTTCTGCTGATTATTAACTTACTTTGTATTTCAATGTTAAAGTGAAACATGTTTAACTGTCTTTAAATGAACTACCTTTGTGGTGGTATTTTTAGATGGATCTTTTGATGCCTTTTTAATGGTACATTAAAACTTAATGAACGCTGAGTAAGAGTAGAATCCCTATGGAAGCACATATGGTATCTACATTAATACTGAATGAATGCATAATGATCAGTAAAATTTCTGTGATTTCCACATGAATCAACAGTGATGAGCCACTTAGTGTTACACTCAATTACATCATGTTTAATTTATGTAGCATTGTTTGGACATTATGTTTAAAATGTCTTTAGTAAATCATTGAGACTCTAATTGAGCCTCCATTTCTGTGACAAATTGCACTGTAAACATTAAATTCATTTTTTTTACACAACAATTAATTTATGTTGAAACCCGTTTGCAAAGGGTCAACAATTTGATATATTTTCACTATTACTCCCTGAATAATRGAATCCTAGTATGAAAACAAATTACAGGACCTGTTAAATTATTTCTGTTCCCTTAGTTATGCAGCAGCCGGACATTGGAAAAGCATTAATTCCCTGAACTCTGGAAACAATGGCAATACCTCAACTGCTCTGTATGATTGCTGCCAAGCAGTCTTCCAGTGAGAGCACCTCAGGTCAGAACACCTTGCCCATATACACACAGCAGGCTCGGAAGAGCTCTCCAGAGCACCTGCCTCACCGTGGTGCCACACCACCTCTCGTATATTTGGGGGACTGTTTTAGCCCATCTGTGACTCACCTGCAGCACATATATAGCACAGTAAAGTGGACCAAGGGCTCCAGAAGTGTGACCATGCCACTGGTTTACCACGCCACTGGTCTGACAGGGGTAGCTGAAAGGGTGGGGAGGGAATACACCCCAAATGCAAAACTATCTTTTCATTCGGTCTTCAAACTGTTCTCCCGATACCTGTCTGAGCTTATATCTGATGTCCCATTTTGGACAAGGAAGCCAACAACTATCCCCTTGGGGTGATCATCCGGCACTTGTTTCCAAAGCACTACGAAAGTGTGAGGGCCCGCTATCTCTCTTCATTTCCTGGTCTGCCTTGGAATACTCTGAAAATGGCCAGTTGTCTGCCTACGCCCTGAGATGAAGGCTCTGTGAAAGGCTAACAGTGGCAAGAGGAGTATCTCTAGCTGAAGCCTGCCACTGAAGTCTTCCACAGTAATTGCTGCAGCAACAGAATTTGGACTGAAACAGGGCATAGACTTATCAAAGGAAGTTAGGGGAGACTGCATCTTTCCAGACTGGCTCTACATCACGACTGGAGACATGCAAGTATCTGATCACAGTAAAAATAATACAAATAAATCCACTTTGTATAGGAAAATTAGAAATAAAACAAATATAATTCAAATCCCCTAGCAACAGCACATGTCTGGCTGGCTTTCACATTTGTCAGGTACTTCCAGCAGATAAGCTCCTGACACATTGGTTCAGTGGGTCTATGCTTGAGCTGGCTTGGAGATGTTCCAAGGTGTCTGCAAAGACTCATTCACAGAAAAAGGCTAGGGTTGCCTGTTTTATTCAATCAGCTCAGTTACCTGAACAACTATCTGAACTGGACTGATTTTTGGCAGAGAAGATACCCTCTCCTACTACTCTAGAAGAGGTCTTGCACTCTCTCGACTCGCTCAGGCTGGTACTTGTCACTGGTACTTCAGGCCAGTAAGGTCTTATCAAGAGTCTTTCTGTCTTTTTCTCCTCCAAATAGCTGCTCAGATTAATGAGCTTGAGAGGTCTTGATTTAGGCAAGTTTTTCATTCTGAGAAGTTGTCTAGTCCAGCTGTCTCAACAAGGTGGTTTTGGGGGAGAAAACAAGGTTTGGAGACAAAGTCATATCAGTTATTTAAAAAAAACCTGTTGCTGTATTTTTAGCTTCTGCAAATTTTCTGCACTAACTACTCATAAAGAATGAACCAGGCACTGCATCCAGTTAATTTTAGAGGAAATATTTATCCTCTATGAGTATACAAAGTTAACATCCTAATTTGCTTTTTGATCTACTGTAAGATTATCTGATAACTTTAAAGGCATCTAGTAAACAGCTGACCAACAACTTTGCTACATCTGTAGACAAAGAACTTTCTAACAATGATGATCATAACAATAGCAGCTCTCATTTCTCTGGATTGCTGAAAAATGCAAATTCAGACCTTTAACAATTGCAGCTCAGGCTTTCATTTCTGACAGCAAAGTGAGAGAGAAAAAAAATCTTTCCATCCTAAGAAGCTGTAAAAGAGGCTATCAGGTTCTGTTTTTTTAAATTATGATTCACTTCATTCTTATTAGCAGAATTTAATAAATGAAGTAGAAGAGAGAAAAGATACTGATGGAGAACCCTTTCATTTTGTTTTAAAAAGTCCTTTTCTTGGTTTGTGTTGATCATTTTAATGATTCTGTTCTCCTAATTCAGGAATTTTATGCTGTGTTAATTTAATTCAGCTTTAATTTGAATTGAGTAAAATATTGGCTAACTTGCTGGCTATGATGAAAACATGCATGTACTACCAGAAAAGAATGTGTTTGATATATATACATATAAATATATATATAAATAAATATATATATTTATATATATATATTTATATAAATCTGAAATACACTTCCATATATGCTTAACACATTTTAGTGGTGTAATTACTTCTAATTTGTTATGTAGCTATATATATTTTTTAAGCTTGTTATGTAATAATATTTTTTTTTAATTAGATGTAATGAGGTTATAATACCAGTGTAGTCTTTGGAATAACACTAATATAAGAAATAGTACAAGAAAATAATCAAAAGTATGCCTTGAGCTACATGATGACTGTACAGACAGACTTCACAGTAAATTAGATTTCTTTGACTGGTGTTGTGGTTATAGTGATATAATACATGTTTCATAACTCTGAAGAAATAATGAAGACATTATAACCAGAAATGTGTCAATTTGAATAAATTTATTATGAATTGCTTTGGTTTTAAAAGCTCCCAATATGTTATAATAGAAGCCTACGTTCTTGCTTGAGAGCCAGCCAAACTATCTTGTAGAAAATCACTTAATGCTAGGTTTTCCCTTCAAATAAACAAAAGGAAAAATGTTCTGAGGAGACTGGGCTAGTAAAAGAGATTGGGATATACCTTTCTTTTAAAGACACTTGGAAAGTTGAATGTTTGGGTGCCTTGTATTTAAATGGAGGCCTCTTATTCCATACAGAAACTCATGACATTGTGGAAATCAACATCCATTTTTGCCTAAATTTAAGTTGCAATAAAACAGTCTATACAAAAATTCATCTTGTTTCACCTACTGCTGAACTGCAATTACATTTGGACTGAATGCAACAAACAATGGGCTACTTCCAGCTACAGTACAAAGTAACTTCTCCAACTAAAACCACATAGGCTGGCAGAATCTAAATTGGAATTTAGTTAAGGCATGTTCTGACACTTGGACAAAGTATCATAGATATTTTAGCAATTAGGAAGTTTCATGTATCACCTTTAATGACACAACCCAGCGTTAGTCAGATTTCTTACTTAGCAGCTTGGTATTGGCTCTGAGGCCCTGGCTTGACAACATGCTAAAGTTGGCTTGGGGACGTAACCAGAGTTGCCACAGCCACAGGATGCAGAACTCTGAAACCTACTTTGTTGGTTCAAATTTGTTAAGAGATTTTTTTGGTGGGTTGAATTTTTACCAGCAGGCTTTCTGCCAGATCAGATAGTCTGTCCTCCCACATGTCTTTATCATGTTCTGTGGCTAATTTGACAGAAGTGTGACTGTGTGCCTCTTCTTTATGTGGAACGGGTATGTAATCTTGAGTGATCTAGTAGTCCAGAAATCCAGTAATGAGAAAGAATGCCAACTTTTGAGTCTAACATGGCTTTATAAATACCTGGACTTTCTTTATGAAGAGAGAATGTATCAGTTCAATGGTTCTTCTTGGATAACAGAATGAAAGTTCAAGTAGGTTAGAAGTCTGAAAAATACATTGTTATTGTTTTAAAAAGTAAGGTCAAAGAATGTAAAAAAATGCATGAGTTGATTTCTCATCTCTGAATTCTCAAACAAGTACAACGGATTGAGCTAAATTCACAAAAATGAAGGAAGACATTGAAGACTGAATTTAAAAGGGTTGAGTGGCTGTAATAATCTCCCTAATTTTAGAGGTGATCTTTGTACTCCTGCTTCCCATATGCTTCAGATATATYGGATGTTAAATTTCTTGGAAGTCAGGTGCAAATTATTTATGACGTTGTTCAGTAGCCAGCATTTTTCTCAATTTTTCATCCCAAGGGAAAATTTTTGTAAGACTTTTTAGTAAAGTTTAGAGTGCCATGGTGAGAAAGACAATTGTCTGGAACTATGTTGTATGTTATTATTCACGTCTTGTTTAATGTCTCCTTCATAAATATATAAAAGTGGACTAGAATGGTTCAGTCTTAGATTTGAATGTTCAGTCTTACGAAATCATTCTATTTCTCGTGGTAAAATCAGGAGTATTAGAAAAAAATCACTTTTAAAATGGAGTGGCTACTAAACAACTCCACAGCACAGCTTTAATAAACATGAAATCAAAGGAAAAGGTACATTTTTTTCTCCAGGTCATAGGAGAATAAATCACATTTTGGGCCAGATTTAAAGCCGACTCATTGTCAGGAGTACTTCAGTATTAATACCTTTTATCTGCTTTATTTTTAGAAGCAAGGAACCTTCATTATAGTTGCAAAGAAGGATGGCCTGATTCTTAAAATACTAATTTTGGACTCAGAGTTTACATTCCTTGCTCAGCCATGAATTCCATTAGATCTTGAGAAAATCACTTAGCAAATTAATTACATATTGTCTAATTTTCGACATCTAACCGAGATACTTAAGTCAGAAGGCAGTTCTCCCTAGATTTCCAGTGTAGTCAGAGGAAACAAAGATGACTTCTGCTGGGGACAGGTCTCAGTGCTAAAAGCCTTAGGTGTTTTTAGCTGACCTCTAGAGTCTTCCATCTCTCTCCATGGAAATGCAGGGCCTTTATGTTAAATCACTAATCCAGCTTGGTCTAATGTCTAGAGCCAAGTATTTTGAATACCCATGTAGGGTTAATTTTTAAAGACATTCAGGCACATAAGCATGCAAACATTTACTCATCCATATGAAGGGAATAAATACATTAAAATATTAGGTGCACTGATGTTGTGATAATTAGGTTCATAATAAGTGCTGAGATTGTCATTGTTAGTTAGAAAGGGTTCCTGAATTACAGACATTTGCATTAATAACCTTTTAATATGATAACTTCCAAGTAGTCAGCACTATGCTTTTAAAATATGAACAATAGGTTGCTTTTTCAAAGGTTTATTGAATACTGCATTCCCTGGATATAGATTTCTTGGAAAAACTCTTGAGAAAGAGCAAATGCCCTTTCTCTGTGTAAACTCTGCAGGATTAATTCATTCCAAAGAGTACTAACTGTCCTAAAAGGTGATGTATTAAAATGGTGGCAGATACGTTATCTCAAGGTGGTAGTACCTTAGGAATTCCATCTGGCCAGATAAGCATTTGTTTGTTTTACTTTCTGTCATTTGGGAGGAACGTAATGACTCCATTATTAAGGTTCACTGGTGCTTTCCATTTCAGAGCCCATTTTTCAAGGCATTCTACATTTCATATGCACAGGTAGACTGATTTGGAAATTGCTTTGTTGCATCAGGGCCAGTCCAAATTTGGGGGTGAAAATATGGGCTGTTATTCTAGTGATTTCAGAAGAGAAAAATTCATCTTCCCCTCACGTGCATGCAGACATGTATACAATCAGATTTTAATTTTATTATATTTTTTCCCAGAATTAGAGAAAAAATATATGGAGGGATTACTTCCTGTCTTCTTAGATCTGAAATAATGAAAGCTACAAAACCCCAATTTTGCAATGCAATGTGTCTGAAGTTATTAGACTTTAATACTTTAATACTTAGACACCTAAGTACAGTGCCATTTCAATGTCCAAGGATATCTGAAACATCCACTCTGGGCTGTCAGATTCGATGCTGGACCAACAGAAAACCTATGCCCTTCTTTAGGGTGTCTAAACTGGTACTAGATGCCTATGTTTAGGCAACTGAATTGCTCTATATCAATTTTTCAAAATACAGAATTCATTTTGTCTTTAAATTTCATTTGTCAACTTTACACTCCGTCTCAGGCAGATAGCTGTTGGTAACAGAAGTGGAATCCTATCTTACTTGGGTCTGACCAGAGATGTTACTTACTTTTTGCCAAAATAACTTCCCATCTGCCTTCCTCTTTGCTCCTATCAGGAGACTCTTACTGTGCTCTGTTATGAGACTACTGCTTCGGCATCCTTGGCAGCAGCTCAGAAATGACTGAGACTTAAGAGTGGCATGGCTGTGTTTGTGAAGTCTCATTTTCACTCTACATTCCTTGTTTTCTTAATGTTTGTATTTTGTTTTCCCCTGCACAAAATGACTGGTGTTAAAGGTTCTTGAATCTGTCTTCCCAACAGCTCACATATTATGGAAACTGAACTTCCATGCTCTGGATGAACACAGGGAGCACTGGATAGCATAGTCACCTACACTCTTCCCTCCACAATAATGGTATGTCTGTKTGCAATATTCTGAATGATAATCTTTGTATGATGTTCTTTGGTGGTGTTCCAGAAAAATGGTGGCAAAAGGTATCAGCAGCTCTGTGCTGTTGTGAAACATCACGCTTTAATTTAACGAGATATTTTATCAGTTACGTGATGTTTAAAGTTATCCACTCTCCATATTAGTTATTTCAGAGTAACTGATAAGCATTAATTATCACAGTATTTACAAGGGACTAAGTTGGATTCATGGAAACTTGCTGCATTTGAACTACCTAAAAATGCTGGGACTAGATAAGAATGACACATTGTTGGATCTAATGGTGCTTGTGCACAAATTTAAGTGTTCTGGAGATGTACATACTTAGTATTACCTTCAATGTTTCTTTATGACTTTATGATAGCTTTATCAGGACTGAATGCAAGTGACTTCAGCTGAATGCAGACAAAGTGTAAAAAGAGCAGGTAAATGCATTAATTTCCCTCCAATACAATACCACTATTACAAATATTTGACACTGTTAAGTCAGTTCAAATTCCCTAAGACTTGGCAATGAACTTCCACAAATAACCACAGCAACATGCGGTTCATTCATCAGAAGACTGCCTCTAGTCTAGCAGATTTAGACCCATTAGATGAAGACCTAGGCACTGATTAACCCATGCATATGTCCATAATCCATCCATAAATATTCACCCTGGACTACAGCAGTTCTCTATTAGGAATGAACTTTATGCCCTAAAGAAGCTGAAGGCTGGCCAATGCAGATCACATCACCCAATATACAGTTCATTATAGACACTGCCAAATGATCAAGTTCATACAGCCTTAGAGTGAGGCAGCAGAAGCCAGTATCTCACGTTGCCTGACCTGCATCTCACAGATCTTACATGCCACCCAGTCAACCCTACGCTGAACCTAATTATTTGTTTTTAGCTACAAAGACCCCTTTCAGAAATCATAAGCTCTTGTTTCRATTTGATTGGCTCAAAGAGTATCATTCATATTCTCAAAACCCTGCATAGAATTTAATTCTGTTTTTGTATTAAAGTCCAAGGGAAAATTCCAGCAGGGGGACGTTCTGGTCTGAGGACAAAGCTTTCACAGAGAATCACAAAACTTACTAWGGAAATAGCAATCACTGTTGTCAAAGCTAGTAACATCCATCCCTGTATGCACGTTTCTTATGAAGGTACACTAAAGTACACATGCTTTTTGAGGGGAAAACAATCCAAAACCCAACCCAAACAACAACAGAAAATACTAGTGCAGTCTGCTTCTTGATAGCAAGCGAAAAAGAGGAAAATTAAGTCACAGGAAGCACCACAGTGATACTGTGCTGTGGTTTATGCAAATACATGCAGAGGGAGCTTCAGATCAGGTTGAATAGCAGCTTCTGGAAACTATTGAGAGTGGCCGTACTAATTTAATTCCTCAGAAATTTTTCTCTATCTCCAATAAAAGACACACATTTTAACAGTAATTCCAAACTTATGTTCAATATAAGCTATGTTAATACGCAAAACTCCTCACAAAATAACCAACCACAAATAATTTTCAGAGAGTTATCCACTACTGCCAAGAAATTAGCTAGTGATATCTCTACTGATGTTCATATGATAAATCTGTCTCTCTTGAAGCACTGCCCAAGCAGATGGGTCAGTTTTTAAAGTTAAAAATTGACGTTTGAAAATGCCCAAGGAGGAGCAATGATGTTCATTGTGTTGGGACCATAAAGAAAGTTAATGTGTTCAGCATATTCTAAGTATATTGATATAATAAATACACATAAACTACAAAATGCAGGCCTCTATATTTTGGGGTATGCCTTTTTTACTAGACAAACCACAAATTTTTTTTAAAGATGATCCTCTGTGTGATTACATTTGATGTAATTTACTTTAGGGTGCTTGTTAGAGAAAATATTGAATTGGGAGAGAAAAGATTTGGGCTGGTTATAGCCTTGTAATGGAGACACTATTTCTGTGCCTTGCTCTGTCTAGTACTTCAGTGGTGATAATTCTTTTCTATGTTATTGTGACTATGATATAAAGTGGTGTAAAGATATGTTATTATTTCTATTAGTGTACCTATCTTTAAAAAATTATAGTGAAGCTTTTTACGGTCAAACCATTATACATACAAAACCCTCTTCAAAAATACCTTGATTAAAATAGGGGGGATGTATGGAAGGGTGCAATAAAACATCAAACAACCCCGTCCACCATGGTTGTCAGGAATAATCACAGACAGTTTGGATTTCTGAAACCTTCATTTTGTCAGAAATAACTGTGAAAGTTTACTCTAATTAAAAGCAGAATTTTGTCATATTAATCAAGTGCTGTGGTTCTAAATAATGCACAGGCTTTTGAGAACTAGAAAGCTTAATTTTTTCTGAAAGTGCAGTGCATACTGAATAGCTTGAATCTGTTGGTTGTTTTTTTTTTCAGTGTGTATTTTTAATTTTACTTGATAAACATCTGGGCCTGACTAGGGTCAATGAAGATTTTAAATTAAAAGAAGAAACACATCTACTGAGTTGGGGACTGAAGAATGCCCAGAAATTTAGTTTTAGGGAAATGTAAGTCTTAGAATGAGGACTGTTGTGCTGCAGAAGCATAACAAGTATCAAAAAACAGTCTAGGCAGCTTAGGTGTATTCATGATAAAAATGAAGCCAAGTAATAGTTCAACAAATATTCTGATTTCAGGACTTATCAGAAATCTGCTGTCATTCTAATCCCAGCATTTTTAATTGTTCAGAGACTACTGAGAGTTTGTACTGGTTCAAAGAAAGAGTTAAAAAAGGTTACTCTTGAACAGAGTCTAGGTCAAATGCTCTCAGATATCTTTAGTCAAGCTCAGTCAATCTTCCTTACCCTTTCAGTTGTTTGAAAGGAGAGAGATGGTAGTCAGGTAGTTTCACATTCTCAAATATGCAGTTTCCTATGCTGCACTGGAACAATCACTTCGATCTTTCTGTGCCTCAGTTTTCTGGTGACTGTATTTTCTGATATACTGCTACTCCCATACAAGGCACTGTAAGCAACAAGCATTGGAACAGGCTATGAGAAGTAGAAAAAATAAAAATTTTAAGCCAATTCTTTTCTTAAATTTGTTAATTATTACATTCAAGTGAAATTATAATGGCATTAATTTTTTTTTGATCTTTCCTACAAGTGACTCTTTTTTGCTGTCATGACTCATTAGAATCCTAGCAAAGTTATGTTGAAATATACGTGTACTTATTTGCTAATATTCCTACTAAATGCGGTTTTTACTTGCTTGCCATTTTAAAACAATTACATGACTAAGCTAAAGACACAAAAATGTACCATGTATGTCAGGTTACAGCTATGGAACAACTTGCACAGATGGGGTGAAAAGTCAAAATATATTTTCTTTTCATGGCTGAACTTTTTAATGCTGATTCGTATCAGCATACAATTGCCACTTGAAGGTTCTTGTCTGTTCCTCACCCTAGTTTTCTACCTAGAACACATACACCATTTTTCCTTCCTTCTATTCTTTTGAAGAAAGTTTAACGAGACAGATTTATGCCAGTGAATCAATTAGACAAAAATCAGTGGTCTGGCCTGTGCAAATGTGTAAAAAGATAGCTGTTAGCAAGCAATGAATAAATCTAATCAATCATCAGACACTATGAAATTCCAGATATGTTTGCCAGTCTCTGTAAGAATTCTTAATCAACTCGCACTCTTCAGCTGTCAGTATAACAGAGAATGAACTGTTTAGAGGACAAGGAATCCTTAGTTTTCATTGAAAATAAATGTCCTGCAAAATCATCAGTAACTCAGCCAAAATTAAAACCATGAGTGTTGCTTCTATTTTAGAAAAATCTTTCTCTATAATTGAAATTTTGGCTTCTGTGTGAGGATTTCTTCAGTGGGTTCAAGAAAACAGCGAAACACATTTATCCCAAAACATTCTGTATTCTCAGTAGTCTAAAATCCCAGTTACTGTCTCTGAGTAAGCCGAGTCCTATCAGAAGGTGTTTACAAACGGCTGTTTTTAACCAGCGGCTGGGCTAGGCTTAACTCATTGACTTGCACTGTTTTCAGTCATGATTCTACCCTCTCCGCTTGGTGCCGTACCGTGGCTGGGCAGTTGTAGCAGGATGAAGAGCGGTAGGAGCGGCGGGGAGCTGCCGCGCGGGACCTTGTGCCCAGGCGCCAGGGCAGCAGCAGGCCAGGCTGCCGCGCAGGAGCCCGAAGCGCAGTTAACTTCTGCGCCCTGCGCTCCGGCGTCAGCTGCGCACCCACGCCTCGGCTGCGCTGGCAACCCAGCGTTTCCACCGGCCGGCTGTTTGGCACACAGCTGTTTTTATTTTTTATTTTTCCCCAGCTTTGTTCATTCCTT
This sequence comes from Apteryx rowi, assembly GCF_003343035.1. Classification (NCBI taxonomy): domain Eukaryota; kingdom Metazoa; phylum Chordata; class Aves; order Apterygiformes; family Apterygidae; genus Apteryx; species Apteryx rowi. Next base: position 824,337 of record NW_020447431.1, on the reverse strand, counting down.
ATTTCTCCGGGGCATAATCATCAATGCCTGGCCTCACGGAGGGACTGGGCAGCCTAGTTAATGATTGGTAAGGCGCTCAGAAAGCTGTGCGCGGCGGCGGTGCTGCCCGGAGAGTCACTCAGAGGGTGAAAGCAAGCCCCGTCAGGAGAGGGAAACGTTACCTCTCCTTCAGGCGCCGGGGCCGAGCCACGCGGCGGGGCAGCGCCCCGGGGCCGGGGCCTGGGCGGCGCAGGCCGTTGCGGCCGTTACAGCCGTTGCGGCCTGCTGCGCGGGCCGCC